>NW_019266804.1:200361-255877 GCF_002742605.1 Olea europaea var. sylvestris
TCATTTGTCGCGACGGTGTCGTAATGGGCTGAAATTTTGCAGGCTAATTGGAAACGGCCTGAGAAATTGGGCTTGAGGCAGAGTCCCGAGATCTCGAGAAATTAACAAAGAAAAATCGCACCTAGGGCAATTTTGTCATTTGTCGCGACGATGTCGAATTTGGTTGAAATTTGGCTGGCTGATTGGAAACGGCCCGAGAAATTGGGATCGGGGTCGAGTCTCGAGATCTCGAGAAATTAACAAAGAAAAACCGCAACAGGGGTAATTTTGTCATTTGTCGCGACGGTGTCAGAATGGACTGAAATGTGGCAGGATGATTGAAAACTGCTCGAGAAATTTGGCTCGAAGCGGAGTCCTGAGATCGACATTATCAAAGAAAAACGCACAAGGGACAATTTTGTCATTTTTCGCATCGGTGTCGGAATGGGCTGAAATTTGGAAAGCTGATTGGAAACAGCCCGAGAATTTGAACTCGGGGCGGAGTCCCGAGATCTCAGGTCATTTACAAAGAAAAACCGTACCAAGGGCAATTTTATCATTTGTCGCGACGGTGTGTAATGGGCTGAAATTTTGCAGGCTGATTGGAAACGGCCTGAGAAATTGGGCTCAGGGCAGAGTCCCGAGATCTCGAGAAATTAACAAAGAAAAATCGCACCAGGGACAATTCTGTCATTTGTCGCGACGGTGTCGGAATGCGCTGAAATTTGGTAGGTTGATTGGAAACTGCCCGAGAAATTAGGCTCGGGGTGAAGTCCCGAGATCTCAGGAAATTAATAAAGAAAAATCGCACCAGGGCCAATTTTGGCATTTGTCACGACGGTGTCAGAATGGGTTGAAATTTAACCTGATGATTGGAAACGGCTCGAGAAATTGGATTTGGGCAGGAATCCTGAGATCTCGGGAAATTAACAAAGAAAAACCGCACCAAGGGCAACTTTGTCATTTGTCGCGACGGTGTCGGAATGGACAGAAATTTAGCAGGCTGATTAGGAACGCCGCGAGAAATTGGACTCGGAGCGGAGTCCCGAGATCTCGAGAAATTAACGAAGAAAAATTGCACCAAAGGCAATTTTGTCATTTATCGCGACGGTATCATAATTGGCTGAAATTTTGCAGGCTGATTGGAAACGGCCCGAAAAATAGATCTCAGGGCGGAGTCCCGATATCTCAATAATTTAACAAAGAAAAATCGCACCAGGGGAATTTTTGTCATTTGTCGCGATGGTGTCAGAATGGGCTGAAATTTGGTAGGCTGATTGGTAACGGCCGAAGAAATTGAACTCGGGGCGGAGTCCAGAGATCTCGAGAAATTAACAAAGAAAAACCGCACCAAGGGAAATTTGGTCATTTGTCGCGACGGTGTCGAAATACCCTGAAATTTGGCAGGTTGATTGAAAACGGCTCGAGAAATTGGACTCGGGGTGAAGTCCCGAGATCTCAGGAAATTAACAAAGAAAAACTGCACCTAGGGCAATTTTATCATTTGTCGCGACGGTGTCGTAATGGGCTGAAATTTTGCAGGCTAATTGGAAACGGCCTGAGAAATTGGGCTTGAGGCAGAGTCCCGAGATCTCGAGAAATTAACAAAGAAAAATCGCACCTAGGGCAATTTTGTCATTTGTCGCGACGATGTCGAATTTGGTTGAAATTTGGCTGGCTGATTGGAAACGGCCCGAGAAATTGGGATCGGGGTCGAGTCTCGAGATCTCGAGAAATTAACAAAGAAAAACCGCAACAGGGGTAATTTTGTCATTTGTCGCGACGGTGTCAGAATGGACTGAAATGTGGCAGGATGATTGAAAACTGCTCGAGAAATTTGGCTCGAAGCGGAGTCCTGAGATCGACATTATCAAAGAAAAACGCACAAGGGACAATTTTGTCATTTTTCGCGTCAGTGTCGGAATGGGCTGAAATTTGACAGGCAAATTGGAAACAGCCCGAGAAATTGGACTCGTGCGGAATCCCAAGATCTCATAAAATTAACAAAGAAAAATCGCACTAGGGGCAATTTGGTAATTTGTTGCGACGGTTTCGAAATGAGCTGAAATTTGGCAGGTTGATTGGAAACGGCCCGTGAAATTGGAATCGGGGCGAAGTCTCGAAATCCTGAGAAATTAACAAAGAAAAATCGCACCAGGGGCAATTTCGTCATTTGCCACGATGGTGTCGGAATGGGCTGAAATTTCGCAGGCTGATTGGAAACGGCCCGAGAAATTGGAAACGTGGCGGAGTCCCGAGATCTCGGGAAATTAACGAAGAAAAATTGTACCACTGGAAATTTTGTCGTTTGTCGCGACGGTGTTAGAATGGGCTGAAATTTGGACTGATTGGAAACGGCCTGAGAAATTGGACTTGAGGTGAAATCCCGAGATATCGGAAAATTAACAAAGAAAAACTGCACCAGGGGCAATTAGGTCTTTTGTCGCGACGGTGTCAGAAAGGGCTGAAATTTGGTAGACTAATTAGAAACGGCCCGAGAAATTGGACTCGGGTGAAGTCCCGAGATCTCGAGAAATTAACAAAGAAAACTCGCACGTAGGGCAATTTTGTCATTTGTCGTGACGGTGTTGTAATGGGCTAAAATTTTGCAGGCTGATTGGAAACGGCCCGAAAAATAGGTCTCGAGGCAGTGTCCTGCGATCTCGGGAAATTAACAAAGCAAAACTACACCAGGGGCAATTCTGTCATTTGTCGCGACGGTGTCGAACTGGGCTGAAATGTGACAGGCTGATTGAAAATAGCTCGAGAAATTGGGCTCGGGGCGGAGTCTTGAGATCCTGGGAAATTAACAAAGAAAAATCGCACAGGGGGTAATTTTGTCATTTTCGCGTCGGTGTCGGAATGGGTTGAAATTTGGCAGGCAGGTTGGAAACGTCCCGAGAAATTGAACTCGTGGTTGAGTCCCGAGATCTCAGGAAACTAAAAAGAAAAATCGGACCAGGGACAATTTGGTAATTTATCGCTACGGTGTCGAAAAGGGTTGAAATTTGGCATGTTGATTTGAAACAGCCCGAGAAATCAGAATTGGGGCGAAGTCCCAAGATCTCGGGAAATTAACAAAGCAAAACCGCACTAGGGGCAATTTTGTCATTTGTCGCGACGGTGTCGGAATGGGCTGAAATTTTGCAGGCTGATTGGAAACGGCCCGAGAAATTGGACTTGGGGCGGAGTCATGAGATCTCGAGAAATTAACAACGAAAAATCACACCAGGGCCAATTTTGTCATTTGTCGTGACAGTTTCAAAATGGGCTGAAATTTTGCAAGCTGATTGGAAACGGCCCGAGAAATTGGACTTGGGGCGGAATCCTGAGATCTCGAAAAATTATCAAAGAAAAATCGCACCAGGGCAATTTTTTCATTTGTCGCGACGGTGTCGGAATGGACTGAAATTTGGCAGGCTGATTAGAAACGGCGCGAGAGATTGGACTCGGAGCTGAGTCCCAAGATCTTGAGAAATTAAGAAAGAAAAATCGACCAGGGGCAATTTTATCATTTGTCGCGATGGTGTCGGAATGGGCTGAAATTTGGAAGGCTGATTGGAAACAGCTCGAAAAATAGGTGTCTGGGCGAAGTCCCGAGATCTCGGGATATTAACAAAGAAAAACTGCACTAAGGGCATTTTTGTCATTTGTCGCGACGGTGTCGGAATGGGCTGAAATTTGGTAGGCTGATTGGAAACGGCCCAAGAAATTGGACTCAGGGCGGAGTCCTGAGATCTCAAAAAAATAAAAAATAAAAATCGCACCAGGGAAAATTTGGTCATTTGTCATGACGGTGTCGGAATGCATTGAAATTTGGCAAGTTGATTGAAAACGGCCCGAGAAATTGGACTCGGTGCGAAGTCCCGAGATCTTGGGAAATTAACAAGGAAAAACCGCACCTGGGGCAATTTGGTCATTTGTCGCGACGGTCCAGAGTCCCGAGATCTCGGGAAATTAACATAGAAAAATGGCACCAGGGGCATTTTTGTCGTTTGTTGCGTCGGTGTCGGAATGGGCTGAAATTCGGAAGGCTGATTGGAAACGGCCTGAGAAATTGGGCTCGAGGTGGAGTCCCGAGATCTCGGGAAATTAACAAAGAAAAACCGCACCAGGGGTAATTTTGTCATTTGACGCGACGATGTCGAATTTGGCTGAAATTTGGCCGGCTTATTGGAAACAGCCCGAGAAATTGGGGTTGGGGTCAAGTCTCGAGATCTCGAGAAATTGTCAAAGAAAAATTACGCCAGGGATAATTTTGTCATTTGTCGCGACAATGTCGGAATGGACTGAAATTTGGCAAGCTGATTGGAAACAGCCTGTGAAATTTGGCTTAGGGCGGAGTCCCGAGATCTCGGGAAATTATCAAAGAAAAACCGCACCAGGGGCAATTTTGTCATTTGTCGCGACGGTGTCGGACTAGGCTGAAAGGTGGCAGGCTGATTGAAAACAACTCGAGAAATTGGGCTCGGGGTGAAGTCCCGAGATCCTGGGAAATTATCAAAGAAAAATCGCACAGGGGGTAATCTTTTCATTTTACGCGTCGGTGTCGAAATGGGCTAAAATTTGGCAGGCTAATTGTAAACTGCCTGAGAAATTGGACTCGTGGCAAAGTCCTAAGATCTCGAAAAAATAAAAAATCGAAATCGCACCAGGGGCAATTTGGTCATTTGTCCCAACGGCATCGGAATGCACTGAAATTTGACATGGTGATTGAAAACGACCCGAGAAATTGGAGTCGGAGCGAAATCCCGAGATCTCAAGAATTTAACAAAGAAAAACTGCACCTGGGGCAATTTTGTCATTGGTCACGACGGTGTCGGAATGGGCTTAAAATTTGCAGGCTGATTGGAGAAGGCCCGAGAAATTGGGCTCGAGGTCGAGTCTCGAGATCTCGAGAAATTAACAAAGAAAAACCGCTCCAGGGGTAATTTTGTCATTTGTCGCGGAGATGTCGGAATGGACTGAAATTTGGCAGGCTGATTGGAAACAGCCCGAGAAATTGGGCTCGGGGCGGAGTCCCGAGATCTCGGGAAATTAACAAATAAAATCCAAATCAGGGACAATTCTGTCATTTGTCGCGATGGGGTCGGACTGGGCTGAAATGTGGAAGGCTAATTGAAAACGGCTCGAGAAATTGGGCTCGAGGCGGAGCCCCGAGATCCCGGGAAAGTATTAAAGAAAATTCGCACAAGGGGCAATTTTGTCATTTTTCGCGTCGGTGTCGGAATGGGATGAAATTTGGCAGGCAAATTGCAAACGGCCCGAGAAATTGGACTCGTGGCGGAGTCCGGAGATCTCCGTAAATTAACAAAGAAAAATTGCACCAGGGACAATTTGGTAATTTACCGCGACGGCGTCGAAATGGGTTGAAATTTGGCAGGTTGATTGGAAACGGCCCGAGAAATTGGAATCGGGGCGAAGTCCTGAGATCTCGGGAAATTAACAAAGAAAAATCGCACCAAGGCAATTTTGTCATTTGTCGCGACGGTGTCGTAATGGGCTGAAATTTTGCAGGCTGATTGGAAACGGCTCGTGAAATCGGACTCAGGGCGGAGTCCCGAGATCTCGGGAAATTAACAAAGAAAAATCACACCAAGGGCAACTTTGTCATTTGTTGCGACGGTGTCGAAATGGACAGAAATTTGGCAGGCTAATTAGGAACGCCGTGAGAAATTGGACTCGGAACGGAGTCCCGAGATCTCGAGAAATTAACAAAGAAAAATCGCACCAGGGTCAATTTTGTCATTTGTCACGACGGTGTCGGAATTGGCTGAAATTTTACTGGCTGATTGGAAACGACCCGAAAAATAGGTCTCGAGGTGGAGTCCCGAGATCTCGAAAAAATAACAAAGAAAAATTGCACCAGGGTAATTTTTGTCATTTGTCGCGATGGTGTCAGAATGGGCAGAAATTTGGTAGGCTGATTGGAAACGACCGGAGATATTGGGCTCGGGGCGGAATCTCGAGATCTCAAGAAATTAACAAAGAATAACTGCACCAGGGGAAATTGTCATTTGTCGCGACATTGTCAAAACGGGCTGAAATTGCCCCAGAAATTAGACTCGTGGCGGAGTCCTGGGATCTCAAAAAAATAAAAACAAAAAATCGCACCAGGGACAATTTGGTCATTTGTCGCGACGGTGTCGAAATGCGCTGAAATTTGGCAGGTTGATTGAAAATGGCCCGAGAAATTGGACTCGGGGTGAAGTGCCGAGATCTCGGGAAATTAACAAAGAAAAACCGTAACTAGGGCAATTTTGTCATTTGTCGCGACGGTGTCTTAATGGGCTGAAATTTTGCAGGCTAATTGGAAACGGCCTGAGAAATTGGGCTCGGGGCGGAGTCCGGAGATCTTGGGAAATTAACAAAGAAAAATCGCAACTGAGGCAATTTTGTCATTTGTCGTGACGATGTCGGAATGGGCTGAAGTTTCACCGGCTGTGATTGGAAACGGCCCGAGAAATTGGGCTCAAGGCGGTGTCCCGAGATCTCGGGAAATTAACAAAGCAAAATTACACCAGGGGCAATTTTGTCATTTGTCGCGACGGTGTCGAGATTGGCTGAAATTTGGCAGGCTGATTGGAAACTGCACGAAAAATAGGTTCTCGGGTTAGAGTCCCGAGATCTCGAGAAATTAACAAAGAGAAACCGCACCAGGGGCATTTTTTTCATTTGTCATGACGGTGTCGGAATGGGCTGAAATTTGGAAGGCTGATTTGAAGCAGCCCGAGAAATTGAACTCGGGGCGGAGTCCCGGGATCTCAGGTGATTTACAAAGAAAAATTGTACCAGGGGCAATTTTGTCATTTGTCACGACGATGTCGAATTTGGCTGAAATTTGGCAGGCTTAATTGAAACGGCCCGAGAAATTGGGCTCGGAGTTGAGTGTCAAGATCTCGAGAAATTAACAAAGAAAACCCGCACCAGGGACAATTCTGTCATTTGTCGCGACGGTGTCGGAGTGCGCTGAAATTTGGTAGGTTGATTAGAAACGGCCCGAGAAATTGGGCTCGGGGTAAAGTCCCGAGATCTCAGGAAATTAATAAAAAAAAATCGCACCAGGGCCAATTTTGGCATTTGTCACGACGGTGTCAGAATGGGCTGAAATTTAACATGATGATTGGAAACGGCTCGAGAAATTGGACTTAGGGCGGAATCCTGAGATCTTGGGAAATTAACAAAGAAAAATCGCACCAAGGGCAACTTTGTCATTTGTCGCGACGGTGTCGGAATAGACAGAAATTTGGCAGGCCGATTAGGAACACCGCGAGAAATTGGACTCGGAGCAGAGTCCTGAGATCTCGAGAAATTAACGAAGAAAAATCGCACCAGGGGCAATTTTATCATTTATCGCGACGGTATCGTAATTGGCTGAAATTTTGCTGGCTGATTGGAAACGGCCCAAAAAATAGGTCTCAGGGCGGAGTCCCGATATCTCAAAAAATTAACAAAGAAAAACCGCACCAGGGGAATTTTTGTAATTTGTCGCGATGGTGGTAGAATGGGCTGAAATTTGGTATGCTGATTGGTAACGGCCGGAGAAATTGAACTCAGGGCGGAGTCCCGAGATCTCGAGAAATTAACAAAGAAAAACCGCACCAAGGGAAATTTTGTCATTTGTCGCGACATTGTCGAAATGGGCTAAAATTGGGTAGGCTGATTGGAAACGGCCCAAGAAATTGGACTCGTGGTGGAGTCCTGAGATCTCGAAAAAAAAATGAAAAATCGTACCAGGGAAAATTTGGTCATTTGTCGTAACGGTGTCGGAATACGCTGAAATTTGGCAGGTTGATTGAAAACGGCTCAAGAAATTGGACTCGGGGTGAAGTCCTGAGATCTCAGGAAATTAACAAAGAAGAACTGCACCTAGGGCAATTTTATCATTTGTCACGACGGTGTCGTAATGGGTTGAAATTTTGCAGGCAGATTGGAAACGGCCTGAGAAATTGGGCTCGGGGCAGAGTCTCGAGATCTCGGGAAATTAACAAAGAAAAATTGCACCAAGGGGAATTTTGTCATTTGTCGCGACGATGTCGAATTTGGTTGAAATTTGGCCGGCTGATTGGTAACGGCCCGAGAAATTGGGCTCGGGGTCGAGTCTCGAGATCTCGAGAAATTAACAAAGAAAAACTGCACCAGGGGTAATTTTGTCATTTGTCGTGACGGTGTCGGAATGGACTGAAATGTGGCAGGCTGATTGAAAACTGTTCGAGAAATTTGGCTCGAGGCGGAGTCCCGAGAACCCGAGACATTATCAAAGAAAAACGCACAAGGGACAATTTTGTCATTTTTCGCGTCGGTGTCGGAATGGGCTGAAATTTGACAGGCAGATTGGAAACAGCCCGAGAAATTGGACTCGTGGCGAAATCCCGAGATCTCATAAAATTAACAAAGAAAAATCGCACTAGGGGCAATTTGGTAATTTGTTGCGACGGTTTCGAAATGGGCTAAAATTTGGCAGGTTGATTGGAAACGGCCCGTGAAATCGGAATCGGGGCGAAGTACCAAAATCCCGAGAAATTAACAAAGAAAAATCGCACCAGGGGCAATTTTGTCATTTGTCACGATGGTGTCGGAATGGGCTGAAATTTTGCAGGCTGATTGGAAACGGCCCGAGAAATCAAAATCGTGGCGGAGTCCCATGATCTCGGGAAATTAACAAAGAAAAATTGCACCACGGGAAATTTTGTCATTTGTCACGACGGTGTTAGAATGGGCTGAAATTTGACAGGCTGATTAGAAACGGCCCGAGAAATTGGACTCGAGGTGAAATCCCGAGATCTCGAGAAATTAACAAAGAAACACTGCACCAGGGGCAATTAGGTTTTTTGTCGCGACGGTGTCGGAAAGGGCTAAAATTTGGTAGACTGATTAGAAACGGCCCGAGAAATTGGACTCAGGTGAAGTCCCGAGATCTCGAGAAATTAACAAAGAAAACTCGCACGTGGGGCAATTTTGTCATTTGTCGTGACGGTGTTGTAATGGGCTAAAATTTTGCAGGCTGATTGGAAACGGCCCGAAAAATAGGTCTCGAGGCAGTGTCCCGCGATCTCGGTAAATTAACAAAGAAAAACCACACCAGGGGCATTTTTGTCATTTGTCACATCGGTGTCGGAATGGGCTGAAATGTTGCAGGCTGATTGGAAACCACCCGAGAAATTGGGCTCGGGTGGAGCCTCGAGATCTTGGGAAATTAACAAAGCAAAATCGCACCAGGGGCAATTCTGTCATTTGTCGCGACGGTGTCGAACAGGGCTGAAATGTGGCAAGCTGATTGAAAACGGCTCGAGAAATTGGGCTCGGGGCGGAGTCCCGAGATCCTGGGAAATTAACAAAGAAAAATCGCAAAGGGGGTAATTTTGTCATTTTTCGCGTCGGTGTCAAAATGGGTTGAAATTTGGCAGGCAGATTGGAAACGGCCTGAGAAATTAGACTCATGGGGGAGTCCCGAGATCTCAGAAAATTAACAAAAGAAAAATCGCACCGGGGTCAATTTGGTAATTTGTCGCGACGGTGTCGGAATGCGCTGAAATTTGGTAGGTTGATTGGAAAAGCCCCGAAAAATTGGGATCGGGGTGAAGTACCGAGATATCGGAAAATTAACAAAGAAAAACTGCACCTGGGGCAATTTCGTCATTTGTCGCGACGGTGTCGGAATGGGCTAAAATTTTGCAGGCTGATTGAAAATAGCTCGAGAAATTGGGATCAAGGCGAAGTCCCGAGATCCTAGGAAATTATCAAAGAAAAATCGCACAAGGGGCAATTTTGTCATTTCTCGGGTCGGAGTCGGAATGGGCTGAAATTTGGCCGGCAAATTGGAAATGGCCCGAGAAATTGAACTCGTGGCGGAGTCCCGAGATCTCAGGAAAATAACAAAGAAAAATCGGACCAGGGACAATTTGGTAATTTGTCGCGACGGTGTCGAAAAGGGTTGAAATTTGGCATGTTGATTTGAAACGGCTCGAGAAATTGGAATCGGGGCGAAGTCCCGAGATCTCGAGAAATTAACAAAGTAAAGCCACACGAGGGGCAATTTTGTCATTTGTCGCAACGGTGTCGGAATGGGCTAAAATTTTGCAGGCTGATTGGAAACGGCTCGAGAAATTGGGCTTGGGGCCGAGTCCCGAGATCTCGAGAAATTAACAAAGAAAAATCGCACCTGGGCCAATTTTGTCATTTGTCGTGACAGTTTCAGAATGGGCTGAAATTTGGTAGGCTGATTGGAAACGGCCCGAGAAATTGGACTTGGGGCGGAATCCTGAGATCTCGGGAAATTATCACAGAAAAACTGCACCAGGGCAATTTTTCCATTTGTCGCGACGGTGTCGGAATGGACTGAAATTTGGCAGGCTGATTAGAAACGGCGCAAGAAATTGGACTCGGAGCGGAGTCCCGAGATCTTGAGAAATTAAGAAAGAAAAATCGCACCAGGGGCAATTTTATCATTTGTCGCGACGGTGTCGGAATGGGCTGAAATTTGGAAGGCTGATTGGAAACGGCTCGAAAAATAGGTGTCTGGGCGAAGTCCCGAGATCTCGAGAAATTAACAGAGAAAAACTGCACTAGGGGCATTTTTGTCATTTGTCGCGACGGTGTCGGAATGGGCTGAAATTTGGCAGGCTGATTGGAAACGGCCCGAGAAATTGGACTCAGGGCGGAGTCTTGAGATCTCAAAAAAATAAAAAATAAAAATCGCACCAGAGAAAATTTGGTCATTTGTCATGACGGTGTCGGAATGCACTGAAATTTGGCAAGTTGATTGAAAATGGCTCGAGAAATTGGACTCGGTGCGAAGTCCCGAGATCTTGGGAAATTAACAAAGAAGAACCGCACCTGGGGCAATTTTTTCATTTGTCGCAACGATCCAGAGTCCCAAGAAATTTGGCTCGGGGCAGAGTCCCGAGATCTTGGGAAATTAACATAGAAAAATTGCACCAGGTGCATTTTTGTCATTTGTCGCGTCGATGTCGGAATGGGCTGAAATTTGGAAGGCTGATTGGAAACGGCCTGAGAAATTGGGCTTGGGGCGGAGTCCCGAGATCTCGAGAAATTAACAAAGAAAAACCGCACCAGGGTTAATTTTGTCATTTGTCGTGATTATGTCAGATTTGGTTGAAATTTGGCTGGCTGATTGGAAACATCCCGAGAAATTGGGGTCGGGGTCGGGGTCGGGGTCGAGTCTCGAGATCTCGAGAAATTATCAAAGAAAAACCGCACCAGAGATAATTTTGTCGTTTGTCGCGACGGTGTCGGAATGGACTGAAATTTGGCAAGCTGATTGGAAACAGCCAGAGAAATTGGGCTCGGGGCGGAGTCCCGAGATCTCGGGAAATTAACAAAGAAAAATCGCACCAGGGGCAATTCTGTCATTTGTCGCGACGGTGTCGGACTAGGCTGAAATGTGGCAAGCTGATTGAAAACGGCTCGAGAAATTGGGCTCGGGGCGAAGTCCCGAGATCCTGGGAAATTATCAAAGAAAAATCGCACAGGGGGTAATTTTTTCATTTTACGCGTCGGTGTCGAAATGGGTTAAAATTTGGCAGGTTGATTGGTAGCGGCCCGAGAAATTGGACACGTGGCGAAATCCCGAGATCTCATAAAATTAACAAAGAAAAACTGCACCAGGGGCAATTTGGTAATTTGTTGCGACGATTTTGAAATGGGCTGAAAATTGGCAGGTTGATTGGAAACGGCCCGTGAAATTGGAATCGGGGCGAAGTCCCGAAATCTCGAGAAATTAACAAAGAAAAATCGCACGAGGGGCAATTTTGTCATTTGTCGCGACGGTGTCGGAATGGGCTGAAATTTTGCAAGCTGATTGGAAACGGCCCGAGAAATTGGAATCGTGGCGGAGTCCCGAGATCTCGGAAAATTAACAAAGGAAAATCGCACCACGGGAAATTTTGTCATTTGTCCCGACAGTGCTAGAATGGGCTGAAATTTGACATGCTGATTCGAAACGGCCCGAGAAATTGGGCTTGGGGTGAAATCCCGAGATCTCGGGAAATTAACAAAGAAAAACCGCACCAGGGGCATTTAGGTCTTTTGCCACGACGGTGTCGGAATGGGCTGAAATTTGGTAGACTGATTAGAAACGGCCCTAGAAATTGGACTTCGGGGAAGTCCCGAGATCTCGAGAAATTAACAAAGAAAACTCGAACGTCGGTCAATTTTGTCATTTTTTATGTCAGGGTCGTGGTCGAGTCTCGAGATCTCGAGAAATTAACAAAGAAAAATCGCACCAGGGGTAATTTTTTCATTTGTCCCGACAATGTCGGAATGGACTAAAATTTGGCAAGCTGATTGGACACAGGCCGAGAAAATAGGCTCCGGGCGGATTCCCGAGATCTCAGTAAATTGACAAAGAAAAACCGCACCAGGGGCAATTCTGTCATTTATCGCGATGATGTCGGACTGAGCTAAAATGTGGCAGGCTGATTGAAAACGGCTCGAGAAATTGGGCTCGGGGCAGAGTCTCGAGATCCTGGGAAATTATCAAAGAAAAACTACACAAGGGGTAATTTTGTCATTTTTTGTGTCGGTGCGGAATGGGCTGAAATTTGGCAGGCTGATTGGTAACGGCCCGAGAAATTGGAATCGGGGCAGTGTCCCGAGATCTCGAGAAATTAACAAAGAAAAATCGCACCAGGCCCAATTTTGTAATTGGTCGTGACTGTGTAAAAATGGGCTAAAATTTGATAGGCTAATTGGAAACGTCCCGAGAAATTGGACTCGGGGTGGAATCTCGAGATCTCGGCAAATTAACAAAGAGAACCCGCACCAGGGTCAATTTTGTCATTTGTCGCGATGGTTTCGGAATGGGCTGAAATTTGGCAGGTTGATTGGAAACGGCCCAAAAATAGGTCTTGGGGCGGAGTCCCAAGATCTCGAGAAATTAACAAAGAAAAATCGCACCAGCGGCATTTTTGTCACTTGTCGCGTCAGTGTCGAAATGGGCTGAAATTTGGAAGGCTGATTGGAAACAGCTTGAGAAATTGGGCTTGGGGCAGAGTCCCGAGATCTCGAAAAATCAACAAAGAGAAATTGCACCAGGGACAATTTTGTCATTTGTCGCGACGATGTCGGATTTGGCTGAAATTTGGCCGACTGATTGGAAACGGCCTGAGAAATTAGGCTCGGGGCCGAGTCTTGAGAAATTAACAAAAAACTGCACCAAGGGTACTTTTGTCATTTGTCGCGACGGTGTCGGAATGGATTGAAATTTGGCAGGCTGATTGGAAACAGCCCGAGAAATTGGGCTCAGGGTGGAGTCCCGAGATCTCGAGAAATTAACAAAGGAAAACCGCACCTGGGGCAATTTTGTCATTCGTCACGACGGTGACGAAATGGGCTGAAATTTTGCAAGCTAATTGGAAATGGCCCAAGAAATTGGGTTCGAGGCGGTGTCCCGGGATCTCGGGAAATTAACAAAGAAAAATCGTACCAGGGGCATTTTTGTCATTTGTTGCGTCGTTGTCAGAATGGGTTGAAATTTGGAAGGCTGATTGGAAACGACCAGAGAAATTGGGGTCGGGACGGAGTACCGAGATCTCGGAAAATTAACAAAGAAAAATCGCACCAGGGGCAATTTTGTCATTTGTCGCGACGATTTCGAATTTGGCTGAATTTTGACCGGTTGATTGGAAACAGCCCGAGAAATTGGGCTTGAGGTCGAGTCTCGAGATCTCGAGAAATTAACAAAGAAAAACTGTACCATGGGTAATTTTGTCATTTGTCACAACGGTGTCGGAATGGATTGAAATTTGGCAGGCTGATTGGAAACAGACCGAGAAATTGGGCTCGCGGTGGAGTCCCGAGATCTCGGTAAATTAACAAAGAAAAATCGCACCAAGGGCAATTTTGTCATTTGCCGCGATAGTGTCGGACTAGGCTGAATTGTGGCAGGCCAATTGAAAAGGGCTCGAGAAATTGGGCTCGGGACGAAGTCCTGAGATCCTGGTAAATTATCAAAGAAAAACCACACAAGGGGTAATTTTTTCATTTTTTGCGTCGGTACCGGAATGGGCTGAAATTTGGCAGGCAGATTGGAAACGACTCGAGAAATTGAACTCGGGGCGGAGTCCCGAGATCTCGAGAAATTAACAAAAAAATCGCACCAGAGGAGATTTTGTCATTTATCGCGACAGTGTCGGAATGGGTTGAAATTTGGCAGGCTGATTGGAAACGGCCCGAGAAATTAGACTAGAGGCAGAGTCCGAAGATCTCGAAAAAAAAAGAAAAATCGCACCAGGGACAATTTGGTCATTTGTCGCGACGGTGTGGGAATGCACTGAAATTTGGTAGGTTGATTGAAAACGGCCCGAGAAATTGGACTCGGGGCGGAGTCCCGACATCTCGGGAAATTAAAAAAGAAAAACCGCCTTCATTTGTTGTGACGGTGTCGGAATGGGCTAAAATTTTGAAGGTTGATTGGCAACGGCCTGAGAAATTGGGCTCGGGGTGGAGTCCCGAGATCTCGGGAAATTAACAAAGAAAAATCGCACCAGGGGCAATTTTATCATTTGTCGCGACGATGTCGAATTTGGCTGAAATTTGGTCGACTAATTGGAAACGGCCCGAGAAATTGGGCTCGAGGTCAAGTCTCGAGATCTTGAGAAATTAAAAAAGAAAAATCGCACCAGGGGCAATTTTGTCATTTGTCGCGACGATGTCAGAATGGACTGAAATTTGGCAGGCTGATTGGAAACAGCCCAAGAAATTGGGCTTGGGGTGGAGTCCCGAGATCTCGAGAAATTAACATAAAAAAATTGCACCAGGGGCAATTTTGTCATTTGTCACGATGGTGTCAGACTGGGCTGAAATGTGGCAGGCTGATTGGGAACGGCTCGAGAAATTGGGCTTGGGGCGGAGTCCCGAGATCCTAGAGAATTATCAAAGAAAACCCGCACAAGGGGTTATTTTGTCATTTTACGTGTCGGTGTTGGAATGGGCTGAAATTTGGCACGTAGATTGGAAACGTCCCGAGAAATTGGACTCGGGACGGAGTCTCGAGATCTCGGGAAATTAACAAAGAAAAATCGCACCAGGGGCATTTTTTTCATTTGTCGCGACGGTGTCGGAATGGGTTGAAATTTGGCAGGTTGATTGGAAACGACCCGTGAAATTGAAATCAGCGAAGTCTCGAGATCTTGGGAAATTAACAAATAAAAACCGCACCAGGGGCATTTTTGTCATTTCTCGCGACGATTTTGGAATGCGCTGATATTTGGCAGGTCGATTGGAAACGACCCGAGAAATTGGACTCGGGGCAGAGTCCCGAGATCTCGGGAAATTAACAAAGAAAAAACGCACCAGGGGCAATTTTGTCATTTGTCGCGATGGTGTCGGAATGGGCTGAAATTTGGTAGACTGATTGAAACGGCCCGAAAATAGGTCTCGTGGCGGTGTCCCGAGATCTCAGGAAACTAACAAAGAAAAACCGGACCAGGGGCATTTTTGTTATCTGTCACGACGGTGTCGGAATGGGCTGAAATTTGACGGGCTGATTTGAAACGGCCCTAGAAATTGAACACGGGGCGGAGTCCCGAGATCTCTAGAAATTAGCAAAGAAAAACTGCACCAGGGGAGATTTTGTCATTTGTCGCGACGGTGTTGGAATGGGCTAAAATTTGGCAGGCTAATTGGAAACGGCCTGAGAAATTGGACTCGTGAAAGAGTCCTAAGATCTCGAAAAAATAAAAAAGAAAAATCGCACCAGGGACAATTTGGTCATTTGTCATGACGATGTCGGAATACGCTGAAATTTGGCAGGTTGATTGAAAACGGCTTGAGAAATTAACAAGGTAGAACCGCACCTGGGGCAATTTTGTCATTCGTCGTGACGGTGTCAAAATGGGCTGAAACTTTGCAGGCTGATTGGAAACGGCCCAAGAAATTGGGTTCGAGGTGGTGTCCCGAGATCTCGGGAAATTAACAAAGAAAAATCGCACCAGGGTCATTTTTGTAATTTGTCGCGGAAATTTGGAAGGCTGATTGGAAACGGCCTGAGAAATTGGGCTCGGGATGGAGTCATGAGATCTCGAGAAATTAACAAAGAAAAATCGCACCAGGGATAATTTTGTCATTTATCACGACGATGTCGAATTTAGGTGAATTTTGGCCGACTGATTGGAAACGGCCCGAGAAATTGGGCTTGAGGTCGAGTCTCGAGATCTCGCGAAATTAACAAAGAAAAATTGCACCAGGGGTGATTTTGTAATTTGTCACGACGGCGTCGGAATGGATTGAAATTTGGCAGGCTGATTGGAAGCAGCCCGAGAAATTAGGCTCGGGGCGGAGTCCCGAGATCTCGATAAATTAACAAAGAAAAATCGCACCAGGGACGATTCTGTCATTTGTCGCGACGGTATCGGACTGGGCGGAATTCTGGCGAGCCGATAGAAAACGGCTCGAGAAATTGGGCTCAGGGCGGAGTCCTGAGATCCTGGGAAATTATCAAAGAAAAATCGCACAAGGGATAATTTTTTCGTTTTTCGCGTCGGTGTCGAAATGGGCTGAAATTTGGCAGGCAAATTAGAAACGGCCCCAGAAATTGGACTCGGGGCAGAGTCCTGATATCTCGAGAAATTAATAAAGAAAAATCGCACCAGAGCCAATTTGGTAATTTGTCGCGACGGTGTAAGAATGGGCTGAAATTTGGTAGGCTAATTGGAAATGGCTCGAGAAATTGGACTCGGGGCGAAATCTTGAGATCTCGGGAAATTAACAAAGAGAAACAGCACCGGGGTCAATTTTGTCATTTGTCGCGAAGGTTTCGGAATGGGCTGAAATTTGGTAGGCTCATTGGAAACGGCCTGAAAAATAGGTTTCGGGCGGAGTCCCGAGATCTCGAGAATTTAAAAAAGAAAAACCACACCAGGGGCATTTTTGTCATTTGTCACATCGGTGTCCGAATAGGCTGAAATTTGGAAGGCTCATTGGAAGCGGCTTGAGAAATTGGGCTCGGGGCGGAGTCCCGAGATCTCGAGAAATTAACAAAGAAAAACCCCACCAGGGGCAATTTTGTCATTTGTCGCGATGATGTGGGATTTTGCTGAAATTTGACCGGCTGATTGGAAACGGCTCGAGAAATTGGGCTTGGGTTCGAGTCTCGAGATCCCGAGAAATTAACAAAGAAAAATTGCACCTAGGGTAATTTTGTCATTTGTCGCAATGGTGTCGGAATGGACTGAAATTTGGTAGGCTGATTGGACACAGGCCGAGAAATTGGGCTCAGGGCGGAGTCCCGAGATCTCAGTAAATTAACAAAGAAAACCCGCATTAGGGGCAATTCTGTCATTAGTCGCAACAGTGTCGGATTGGACTGAAATGTGGCAGGCTGATTGAAAACAGCTCGAGAAATTGGGCTCGGGGCGGAGTCTTGAGATCCAAGGAAATTATTAAAGAAAACTGCACAAGGGGTGATGTTGTTATTTTTCGCGTCGGTGTCGGAATGGGCTGAAATTTGGCAGGCTGATTGGAAACTGCCCAAGAAATTGAACTCGGGGCGAAGTCCCGAGATCTCGAGAAATTAACAAAGAAAAATTGCACCAGGGCCAATTTGGTAATTTGTCGCGACAGTGTAAGAATGGGCTGAAATTTGGCTGGCTGATGGGAAGCGGCCCGAGAAATTGGACTCGGGACAGAATCTCGATATCTCGAGAAATTGACAAAGAGAAACCGCACCAAGGACAATTTTGTCATTTGTCGCGACGGTTTCGGAATGGGCTAAAATTTGGCAGGTTGATTGGAAACGGCCCGAAAAATAGGTCTCGGGGCAGAGTCTCGAGATCTCGGGAAATTAACAAAGAAAAATCGCACCAGGGGCATTTTTGTCATTTGTCACGTCGGTGTCGAAATGGGCTGAAATTTTGAAGGCTGATTGGAAACGGCCCGAGAAATTGGGCTCTGGGCGAGTCCTGAGATTTCGAGAAATTAACAAAGAAAAGCCGCACCTAGGGCATTTTTGTCATTTGTCGCGACGATTTCGAAATGCGCTGATATTTGGCAGGTTGATTGGAAACGGCCCGAGAAATTGGATTCGGGGCGGAGTCCCGAGATCTCGAGAAATTAACAAAGAAAAATCGTGCCAGGGGCAATTTCGTCATTTGCGCGACGGTGTCGAAATGGGCTGAAATTTTGTAGGCCGATTGAAACGGCCCGAAAATAGGTCTCGTGGTGGAGTCCCGAGATCTCAAGAAATTAACAAAGAAAAATCGCACCAGGGGAATTTTTGTCATTTGTCGCGACAATGTCGGAATGGGCTAAAATTTGGCAGGCTGATTGGAAACGGCTCGAGAAATTGAACTCGAGGCGTAGTCCTAAGATCTCAAAAAAATAAAAAAGAAAAGTCGCACTAGGGACAATTTGGTCATTTGTCGCGACGATATTGGAATGCGTTGAAATTTGGCAGGTTGATTAATAGCGGCCCGAGAAATTGGACTCGGGCCGGAGTCCCGAGATCTCGGGAAATTAATAAAGAAAAATTGTACCTGGGGCAATTTTGTCATTTCTCACGACGGTGTCGGAATGAGCTGAAATTTTGCAGGGTGATTGGAAATGGCCAGAGAAATTGGGCTCGAGGCAGAGTCCCGAGATCTCGAGAAATTAACAAAGAAAAATCGCACCAGGGACGTTTTTGTCTTTTGTCGTGTCGGTGTCGGAATGGGCTGAAATTTGGAAGGCTGATTGGTAACGGCCTGAGAAATTTGGCTCGGGGTGGAGTCCCGAGATCTCGGGAAATTAACAAAGAAAAATCCAACCAGGGGTAATTTTGTCATTTATCGCGAAGATGTCGGATTTGGTTGAAATAACGGCCAGAGAAATTGGGCTCGGGGCGAAGTCCCGAGATCCTGGGAAATTTCAAAGAAAAATCGCACAAGGGGTAATTTTGTCATTTTACGCGTCGGTGTCGGAATGGGTTGAAATTTGGCAGGCTGATTGGAAACGGCTCAAGAAATTGGGCTGAGGGCAGAGTCCCGAGATCTCGAGAAATTAACAAAGAAAAATAGCACCAGGGGCATTTTTGTCATTTGTCGCGTCGATGTCGGAATGGGCTGAAATTTGGAAGGCTGATTGGTAACGGCCTGAGAAATTCGGCGCGGGGCATAGTCCCGAGATCTCGGGAAATTAACAAAGAAAAACCCCACCAGGGGTAATTTTGTCATTTGTCACGACGGTGTTGGAATGGGCTGAAATTTTGCAGGCAGATTGGAGACGGCCCGAGATATTGGGCTCAAGGCAGAGTCTCGAGATCTCGGGAAATTAACAAAGAAAAACCGCACCAGGGGCATTTTTGCCATTTGTCGCGACGGTTTCGGAATGCGCTGATATTTGGAAGGAAATTAAAAAGAAAAATCACACAAGGGGCATTTTTTTCATTTGTTGTGACGATGTCGGAATGGGCAGAAATTTAGCAGGTTGATTGGAAATGGCCCGAGAAATTGAACTCGGGGCGGAGTCCCGAGATCTCTAGAAATTAGCAAAAAAAATTGCACCAGGGGAGATTTTGTCATTTGTCGCGACGGTATCAGAATGGGCTAAAATTTGGCAAGCTAATTGGAAACGGCCCGAGAAATTGTACTCGTGGCAGAGTCCTAAGATCTTGAAAAAATAAAAAAGAAAAATTGCACCAGGGACAATTTGGTCATTTGTCGTGACGGGGTCGGAATAAGCTGAAATTTTGCAGGCTGATTGGAAATGGCTCAAGAAATTGGGCTCGGGGCAGAGTCTCGAGATCTTGGGAAATTAACAAAGAAAAATAGCACCAGGGGCATTTTTGTCGTTTGTCGCGTCGATGTCGGAATGGGCTGAAATTTGGAAGGCTGATTGGTAACGGCCTGAGAATTTCGACGTGGGGCGGAGTCCCGAGATCTCGGGAAATTAACAAAGAAAAACCGCACCAGGGGTAATTTTGTCATTTGTCGCGACGATTTCGAATTTGGCTGAAATAACGGCCCGAGAAATTTGTTGCGACGGGGTCAGAAAGGGCTGAAATTTGGAAGGATGATTGGAAATGGCCCGAGAAATTTGACTCGTAGCGGAGTCTTAAGATCTCGAAAAAATAAAAAAGAAAAATCGCACCAGGGACAATTTGATCATTTGTCGCGATGGTGTCGAAATGCACTGAAATTTGGCAGGTTGATTGAAAACGGCCCGAGAAATTGGACTCGGGGTGAAGTCCCGAGATCTCGGGAAATTAAGAAAGAAAAATCGCACCTGGGGCGATTTTGCCATTTGTCGTGAATGTGTCGGAATGGGCTGAAATTTTACAGGCTGATTGGAAACGGCCGGAGAAATTGGGCTCGAGGCAGAGTCCCAAGATCTCAGGAAATTGACAAAGAAAAATCGCACAAGGGGCATTTTTGTCATTTGTCACGTCGGTGTCGGAATGAACTGAAATTTGGAAGGCTGATTGGAAATGGCCTGAAAAATTGGGCTCGGAGCGGAGTCCTGATATCTTAGGAAATTAACAAAGAAAAACCGAACCAGGGACAATTTTGTCATTCGTCGCGACGATGTCGAAATTTTCTAAAATTTGGCCGGCCGATTGGAAACGGCCCGAGAAATTGGGCTCGGGGTCGAGTCTCGAGATCTCGAGAAATTAACAAAAAAACTGCACCAGGGGTAATTTTGTCATTTGTCGCGACGGTGTTGGAATGGACTGAAAGTCGGCTGGCTAATAGGACACAGGCCGAGAAATTGGGCTCAGCGCGGAGTCCCGAGATCTCGTTAAATTAACAAAGAAAAACCGCTGTCATTTGTTGCAACGGTGTCGGACTGGGCTGAATTGTGGCAGGCCGATTGAAAACGGCTCGAGAAATTGGGCTCGTGGCAGAGTCCTGAGATCCTGGTAAATTATCAAAGAAAAATCGCACAAGGGGTGATTTTTTCATTTTTCGCGTTGGTGTTGAAATGGGCCGAAATTTAGCAGGCAGATTGGAAACGGCCAGAGAAATTGGACTCGGGGCGGAGTCCGATATCTCGAGAAATTAATAAAGAAAAATCGCACCAGGTCCAATTTGGTAATTTGTTGCAACGGTGTAAGAATGGGCTGAAATTTGGTAGGCTGATTGGAAACGGCCCGAGAAATTGAACTGGGGTCGAAATTTCAAGATCTCGGGAAATTAACAAAGAGAAACCGCACCAGGGTCAATTTTGTCATTTGTCGCAACGGTTTCGGAATGGGCTGAAATTTGGTAGGCTGACTAGAAACGACCATAAAAATAGGTCTCGGGGCGGTGTACCGAGATCTCGAGAATTTAAAAAAGAAAAACCACACCAGGGGCATTTTTGTCATTTGTCGCGTCGGTGTCGAAATGGGCTGAAATTTGGAAGGCTCATTGGAAACGGCCTAAGAAATTAGGCTCGGGGTGGAGTCCCTAGATATCGGGAAATTAACAAAGAAAAACTGCACCCGGGGCAATTTTGTCATTCGTCGTGACTATGTGGGATTTTGCTGAAATTTGGTCGGCTGATTGGAAACGGCCCGAGAAATTGGGCTAGGGGTCGAGTCTCGAGATCTCGATAAATTAACAAAAAAATATACACCAGGGGTAATTTTGTCATTTGTCACGACGGTGTCGGAATGGATTGAAATTCGGTAGGCTGATTGGACACGGGTCGAGAAATTGGGCTCATCGCGGAGTCCCGAGATCTCGTTAAATTAACAAAGAAAAACTGCACCAAGGGCAATTCTGTCATTTGTTGCGATGGTGTCGGACTGGGCTGAATTGTGGCAGGCCGATTGAAAACGGCTCGAGAAATTAGGCTCGGGGCGAAGTCCTGAGATCCTGGTAAATTATCAAAGAAAAATCGCACAAGGGGTAATTTTTTCATTTTTTCGCGTCAGTGTCGGAATGCGCTGAAATTTAGCAGGCAGATTGGAAACGGCCCGAGAAATTGGTCTCGGGGCGGAGTCCCGATATCTCGGGAAATTAATACAGAAAAATCGTACCAAGTCTAATTTGGTAATTTGTCGCGACGGTGTAAGAATGGGTTGAAATTTGGTAGGCTGATTGGAAACGGCCTGAGAAATTGGACTCGGGTCGAAATCTCAAGATCTCGGGAAATTAACGAAGAGAAATCGCACCAGGGTTAATTTTGTCGCGACGGTTTCGGAATGGGCAAAAATTTGGTAGGCTGATTGGAAACGGCCATAAAAATAGCAGGGGCATTTTTATCATTTGTCGCGTCGGTGTCGGAATGGGCTGAAATTTGGAAGGCTCATTGGAAACGACCTGAGAAATTAGGCTCGGGGCGTAGTCTCGAGATATCGGGAAATTAACAAAGAATAACCGCACCAGGGGCAATTTTGTCATTTGTCGCGACGATGTGGGATTTTGCTAAAATTTGGCTAGCTGATTGGAAACGGCTCGAGAAATTGGGCTCGGGGTCGAGCCTCGAGATCTTGAGAAATTAACAAAGAAATGGGCTGAAATTTGGAAGGCCGATTGGAAACGTCCTGAGAAATCGGGCTTGGGGCGGGGTCTCGAGATCTCGAGAAATTAACAAAGAAAAATCGCACCAGGGGTAATTTTGTCATTTGTCGCGATGGTGTCGGAATGTACTGAAATTTGGCCGACTGATTGGAAACGGCCCGAGAAATTGGGCTCGGGGTCGAGTCTCGAGATCTCAAGAAATTAACAAAAAAAACTACACCAGGTGTAATTTTGTCATTTGTTGCGACGGTGTTGGAATGGGCTGAAATTTTACAGGCTGATTGGATGCGGCCCGAGAAATTGGGCTCAGGGCAGAGTCCCGAGATCTCGAGAAATTAACAAGGAAAAACCGCACCAGGGGAATTTTTGTCATTTGTCGCGACTGTTTCGGAATGCGCCGATATTTGGCAGGTTGACTGGAAACGGCCTAAAAATTGGACTCGGCGCGGAGTCCGGAGATCTCGGGAAATTAATAAAGAAAAATTGCACCGGGGGTAATTTTGTCATTTTTCGCGACGGTGTCGGAATGGGCTGAAATTTGGCAAGTTGATTGAAACGGCCCAAAAATAGGTCTCGTGGCGGAGTCCCGAGATCTCAGGAAATTAACAAAGAAAAATCGCACCAGAGACATTTTTTCATTTGTCGCGACGGTGTCAGAATGGGCTGAAATTTGGCAGGCTAATTGGAAACGGCCCGAGAAATTGAACTCGGGGCGGAGTCCCGAGATCTCTAGAAATTAGCAAAGAAAAACCGCACCTGGGAGATTTTGTCATTTGTCGCGACGGTGTCGAAATGGGTTGAAATTTGGTAGGCTAATTGGAAACGGCCCGAGAAATTAGACTCGTGGCAGAGTCCTAAGATCTCGAAAAAATAAAAAATAAAAATCGCACCCGGGACAATTTGGTCATTTGTCGCGACGGTGTCGAAATGCCCTAAAATTTGGCAGGTTGATTGAAAATGGCCCGAGAAATAGGACTCGTGGCGGAGTCCCGAGATCTCGGGAAATTAACAAAGAAAAACTGCACCTGGGGCAATTTTGTCATTTGTCACGACGGTGTTGGAATGAACTGAAATTTTGCAGACTGATCGAAAGCGGCTCGAGAAATTGACCTCGGGGCAGAGTCTCGAGATCTTGGGAAATTAACAAAGAAAAATAACACTAGGGGCATTTTTTCATTTGTCGCGTCAGTGTTGGCATGGGCTAAAATTTGGAAGGCTGATTGGTAACGGCCTGAGAAATTCGGCACGTGGCGGAGTCCCGAGATCTTAGGAAATTAACAAAGGAAAACCCCACCAGGGGTAATTTTGCCATTTGTCGCGACGATGTCGGATTTGGCTGAAATAACGGCCCGAGAAATTGGGCTCGGGGCGAAGTCCTGAGATCCTGGGAAATTATCAAAGAAAAATCGTACAAGGGGTAATTTTATCATTTTACGCATCGGTGTCGGAATGGGTTGAAATTTGGCAAGTTGATTGGAAGCGGCCCGAGAAATTGGAATCAGGGCGAAGTCCTGAGATCTCGGGAAATTAACAAAGAAAAACTGCACCAGGGGCATTTTTGTCATTTGACGCGACGGTTTCGAAATGTGCTGATATTTGGCAGGCTGATTAGAAACGACCTGAGAAATTGAACTCGGGGCGGAGTCCCGAGATCTCGAGAAATTAACAAAGAAAAAACCGCACAAGGGGAGATTTTATCATTTGTTGCGACAGGGTCGGAAAGGGCTAAAATTTGGCAGGCTGATTGGAAACGGCATGAGAAGTTTGACTCGTGGCGGTGTCTTAAGATCTCGAAAAAAGAAAAAAGAAAAATCGTACCAGGGACAATTTGGTCATTTGTCGCGATTGTGTCGGAATGTGCTGAAATTTGGCAGGTTGATTGAAAACGGCCGAGAAATTGGACTCGGGATGAAGTCCCAAGATCTCGAGAAATTAAGAAAGAAAAATCGCACCTGGGGCAATTTTACCATTTGTCGCGAATGGGTCGGAATGGGCTGAAATTTTACAGGCTGATTGGAAACGGTCGGAGAAATTGGGCTCAGGGCAGAGTCCCGAGATCTTGAGAAATTGACAAAGAAAAATCGCACCAGGGGCATTTTTGTCATTTGTCGCGTCGGTGTTGAAATGGGCTGAAATTTGGAAGGCTGATTGGAAACGGCCTGAAAAATTGGGCTCAGGACGGAGTCCTGATATCTCCGAAAATTAACAATGAAAAACCGCACCAGGGGCAATTTTGTCATTCGTCGCAACGATGTCGAAATTGGCTGAAATTTGGCCGACTGATTGAAAACGGCCCGAGAAATTGGGCTTGGGGTCGAGTCTCGAGATCTCGAGAAATTAACAAAAAAATGCACCAGGGGTAATTTTGTCATTTGTCGCGATGGCGTCGGAATGGACTGAAATTCGGCAGGCTGATTGGACACTGGCCGAGAAATTGGGCTTAGTATGGAGTCCCGAGATCTCGTTAAATTAACAAAGAAAACCCGCACCAAGGGCAATTCTGTCATTTGTTGCGACGGTGTCGGACTGGGCTGAATTGTGGCAGGCCGATTGAAAACGGCTCGAGAAATTGGGCACGTGGTGGAGTCCTGAGATCCTGGTAAACTAACAAAGAAAAACCGTACAAGGGGTAATTTTTTCATTTTTCGCGTCGGTGTAGGAATGGGCCGAAATTTAGCAGGCAGATTGGAAACGGCCCGAGATATTGGACTCGGGGTGGAGTCCCGATATCTCGGGAAATTAATAAAGCAAAAATCGACCCAGGTCCAATTTGGTAATTTGTCGCGACGGTGTAAGAATGGGCTGAAATTTGGTAGGCTGATTGGAAACGGCCCGAGAAATTGGACTCGGGTCGAAATCTCAAGATCTTGGGAAATTAACAAAGTGAAACCGCACCAGGGTCAATTTTGTCATTTGTCGCGACGGTTTCGAAATGGGCTGAAATTTGGTAGGCTGATTGGAAACAGCCATAAAAATAGGTCTCGGGGCGGAGTCCCGAGATCTTGGGAATTTAAAAAAGAAGAACCACACCAGGGACATTTTTGTCATTTGTCGCGTCGGCGTCGGAATGGGCTGAAATTTGGAAGGCTCATTGGAAATGGCCTGAGAAATTAGGCTCGGGGCGGAGTCCCGAGATATCGGGAAATTAACAAAGAAAAATCGCACCAGGGGCAATTTTGTCATTTGTCGCGACGATGTGGGATTTTGCTGAAATCTGGAAGGCTGATTGGAAACGGCTAGAGAAATTGGGCTCGGGGTCGAGTCTCGAGATCTAGAGAAATTAATAAAGAAAAACCGCACCAAGCGTAATTTTGTCATTTGTCGCGACGGGTCGGAATGGACTAAAATTTGGCAGGCTAATTGGACACAGGCCGAGAAATTGGGCTCAGGGCGGAGTCTCGAGATCTCGGTAAATTAACAAAAAAAAATCGCACCAGGGGCAATTCTGTCATTTGTCGCGACGGTGTAAGACTGGGCTGAAATGTGGCAGGCTGATTGAAAACGGCTCGAGAAATTGGGCTCGGGGCGGAGTCCCGAGATCCTGGAAAATTATCAAAGAAAAATCGCACAAGGGGTAATTTTGTCATTTTTCGCGTCGGTGTCGGAATGGGCTAAAATTTGGCAGGCGGATTGGAAACGGCCCGAGAAATCGGACTCGAGATGGAGTCTCGAGATCTCAAGAAATTAACAAAGAGAAATCGCACCAGGGTAAATTTTGTCAATTGTCGCGACAATTTCGGAATGAGCTGAAATTTGGTAGGCTGATTGGAAACGGCCCGAAAAATAGATCTCAGGGCGGAGTCCCGAGATCTTGGGAATTTAAAAAAGAAAAACCACACCAGGGGCATTTTTTTCATTTGTCGCGTCTGTGTCGTGATGGGTTGAAATTTGGAAGGCTCATTGGAAACGGCCTGAGAAATTGGACTCAGGGCGGAGTCCCGATATCTCGAGAAATTAATAAAGAAAAATCGCACCAGGGCCAATTTGGTAATTTGTCGCGACGGTGTAAGAATGGGCTGAAATTTCGTAGGCTGATTGGAAACGGCCCGAGAAATTGGACTCGGGTGGAATCTCGAGATCTCGGGAAATTAAAAAAGAGAAACCGCACCAGGGTTAATTTTGTCATTTGTCGCGACGGTTTCAAAATGGGTTGAAATTTGGCAGGCTGATTGGAAACGGCCCAAAAAATAGGTCTTGGGGCGGAGTCCCCAGATCTCGGGAAATTAATAAAGAAAAATCACACCAAGGGTATTTTTGTCATTTGTCGCGTCGATGTCGGAATGGGCTAAATTTTGGAAGGCTGATTGGAAACGGCCCGAGAAATTGGCTCAGGGTCGAGTCTCGAGATCTCGAGAAATTAACAAAGAAAAATCGCACTAGGGGTAACTTTGTCATTTGTCGCAATGATGTCAGAATGGACTGAAATTTGGCAGCTGATTGGAAACAACCCGAGAAATTGGGCTCGGGGCGGAGTCCCGAGATCTCGAGAAATTAAGAAAGAAAAATCGCTCCAGGGGCAATTCTGTCATTTGTCGGAACGGTGTCGGACTGGGCTGAAATGTGGCAGGCTGATTGAAAACGGCTCGAGAAATTGGGCTCGGGGCGGAGTCCTAAGATCTTGGGAAATTATCAAAGAAAAACCGCACAAGGGGTAATTTTTTCATTTTTCGCGTCGGTATCGGGATGGGCTGAAATTTGGCAGGCAAATTGGACTTGGGGCAGAGTCCCGATATCTCGGGAAATTAACAAAGAAAAATTGCACCAGGTCCAATTTGGTAATTTGTCGCGACGGTGTAAGAATGGGCTGAAATTTGGTAGGCTGATTAGAAACGACCCAAGAAATTGGACTCGGGTCGAAATCTCGAGATCTCGGGAAATTAACAAAGAGAAACCGCACCAGGGTCAATTTTGTCATTTGTCATGACGGTTTCGAAATGGGCAGAAATATGGCAGGCTGATTGGAAACGGCCCGAAAAATAGGTCTAGGGGCGGAGTCCCGAGATCTCGAGAAATTAACAAAGAAAAATCGCACAGGGGCATTTTTGTCATTTGTCGCTTCGGTGTCGGAATGAGCTGAAATTTGGAAGGCTAATTGGAAATGGCTTGAGAAATTGGGCTTGGGACGGAGTCCTGAGATCTCGGGAAATTAACAAAGAAAAATCGCACCAGGGGAAATTTTGTCATTTGTCGCGACGATGTCAGATTTGGTTGAAATTTGGCAAACTGATTGGATGCAGCCCGAGAATTTGGGCTCGGGGTCGAGTCTCGAGAAATTAATAAAGATAAATCGCACCTGGGGCAATTTTGTCATTCGTCGCGACGGTGGCGTAATGGACTGAAATTTTGCAAGCTGATTGGAAACGGCCCAAGAAATTAGGTTCGAGGCGGTGCCCTGAGATCTCGGGAAATTGACAAAGAAAAATCGCACCAGGGGAGATTTTGATATTTGTCACGACGGGGTCGGAAAGGGCTGAAATTTGGCTGGCTGATTGGAAACGGCCCGAGAAATTTGACTCGTGGCAGAGTCCTAAGATCTCAAAAAAATAAAAAAGAGAAATCGCACCAGGGACAATTTGGTCATTTGTCGTGACGATTCGAATTCGGCTAAATTTTGGCCGGCTGATTGGAAACGGCCTGAGAAATTGGGCTTGAGGTTGAGTCTCGAGATTTCGAGAAATTAACAAAAAAACTGCACCAAGGGTAATTTTGTCAATTGTCACGACGGTGTCGGAATGGATTGAAATTTGGCAAGCTGATTGGAAGCAGCCCGAGAAATTGGGCTTGGGGCGAAGTCCCGAAATCTCGATAAATTAACAACGAAAAACCGCACCAAGGGCAATTCTGTCATTTGTCGTGACGGTGTCGGACTAGGCTGAATTGTGGCAGGCAAATTGAAAACGGCTCGAGAAATTGGGCTCGGGGCGGAGTCCCGATATCCTGGGAAATTATCAAAGAAAAACCGCAAAAGGGGTAATTTTGTCATTTTTCACGTCGGTGTCGGAATGGGTTGAAATTTGGCAGGCTGATTGGAAGTGGCCTGAGAAATTGGACTCGGGGTAGAGTCCCGAGATCTCGGGCAATTAACAAAGAAAAATCGTACCAGGGCCAATTTGGTAATTTGTCGCGACGGTATAAGAATGGGCAGAAATTTAGTAGGCTGATTGGAAACGGCTCGAGAAATTGGACTCGGGGCAGAATCTCTGGATCTCGGGAAATTAACAAAGAAAAACCGCATCAGGGTCAATTTTTTCATTTGTCACGACAGTTTCGGAATGGGCTGAAATTTGACAAGTTGATTGGAAACGGCCCGTAAAATACGTCTCGAGGCGGAGTCTCGACATCTCGGGAAATTAATAAAGAAAAATCGCACCAAGGGAATTTTTCATTTGTCAAGTCGGTGTCGGAATGGGCTGAAATTTGGAAGGCTGATTGGAAACGGCCTGAGAAATTGGGCTTGCGGCGAAGTCCCGAGATCTCGGGAAATTAACAAAGAAAATCGCACCAAGGGCAATTTTGTCATTTGTAGCGACGATGTCGAATTTCGCTGAAATTTAGCTAGCTGATTGGAAACGGCTGAGAAATTGGGCTCGTGGTCGAGTCTCGAGATCTCGAGAAATTAACAAAGAAAAATTGCCCCAAGGGTAATTTTGTCATTTGTCGCGACGATGTCGGAATGGACTGAAATTTGGCAGGCTGATTGGAAACAAGCCAAGAAATTTGGCTCCGGGCGGAGTCCCGAGATCTCGGTAAATTAATAAAGAAAAACCGCACCAGGGGCAATTCTGTCATTTGTCGCGACGGTGTCGGACTGGGCTGAAATGTGATAGGCTGATTGAAAATGGCTCGAGAAATTGGGCTCGGGGCGGAGTCCCGAGATCCTGGGAAATTATCAAAGAAAAATCGCAAAAGGGGTAATTTTGTCATTTTTCGCGTCGGTGTCGGAATGGGCTGAAATTTGGCAGGCTGATTGGAAATGACCTGAGAAATTGGATTCAGGGCGGAGTCCCGAGATCTTGGGCAATTAACAAAGAAAAATTGTACCGGAGCCAATTTGGTAATTTGTCGCGACGGTGTAAGAATGGGTTGAAATTTGGTAGGCTAATTGGAAACGGCTCGAGAAATTGGACTCGGGGCGGAATCTCTGGATCTCGGGAAATTAACAAAGAAAAATCGCACCAGGGTCAATTTTGTCATTTGTCGTGACGGTTTCGGAATGGGCTGAAATTTGACAGGCTGAATGGAAACGGCCCGTAAAATAGGTCTCGGGGTGGAGTCCCGAGATCTCGGGAAATTAACAAAGAAAAATCGCACCAGTGGCATTTTTGTCATTTGTCGCGTCGGTGTCGGAATGGGTTGAAATTTGGAAGGCTGATTGGAAACTGTCTGAGAAATTGGACTTGGAGCGGAGTCTCGAGATCTCGGGAAATTAACAAAGAAAAATCGCACCAAGGGCAATTTTGTCATTTGTAGCGATGATGTCGAATTTGGCTGAAATTTGGCTGGCTGATTGGAAACGGGCCAAAAAATTTGGCTCGGGGCCGAGTCTCGAGATCTCGAGAAATTAAGAAAGAAAAATCGCACCAAGGGTAATTTTGTCATTTGTCGCGACGGTGTCGGAATGGACTGAAATTTGGCAGGGTGATTGGAAACATGCCGAGAAATTGGGCTCCGGGCGGAGTCCCGCGATCTCGGTAAATTAACAAAGAACAACCACACCAGGGGCAATTCTGTCATTTGTTGCGACGGTATCGGACTGGGCTGAAATGTGGCAGGCTGATTGAAAATGACTCAAGAAATAGGGCTCGGGGCGGAGTCCCGAGATCTTGAGAAATTAATAAAGAAAAACCGCTAAAGGGGTAATTTTGTCATTTTTCGCGTCGGTGTCGGAATGGGCTGAAATTTGGCAGGCTGATTGGAAACGGCCCGAGAAATTGGATTTGGGGCGGAGTCCCGAGATCTCGGGCAGTTAACAAAGAAAATTGCACCAGGGCCAATTTGGTAATTAGTCGCGACGGTGTAAGAATGGGCTGAAATTTGGAAGGCTGATTGGAAACAGCCCGAGAAATTGGACTCAGGGTGGAATCTCTGGATCTCGGGAAATTAACAAAGAGAAACCGCACCAGGGTCAATTTTGTCATTTGTCGCGACGATTTCGGAATGGGCTGAAATTTGACAGGCTGATTGGAAACGGCCCGTAAAATAGGTCTCGGGGCGGAGTCTCGACATCTCGGGAAATTAACAAAGAAAAATCGCACCAGTGGCATTTTTGTCATTTGTCGCGTTGGTGTTGGAATGGGCTGAAATTTGGAAGGCTGATTGGAAACGGCCTGAGAAATTGGGCTTGGGGTGGAGTCCTGAGATCTCGGGAAATTAACAAAGAAAAACAGCACCAGGGGCAATTTTGCCATTTGTAGCGACGATGTCGGATTTGGCTGAAATTTGGCTAACAGATTGGAAATGGCCCCAGAAATTGGGCTCGGGGTCGAGTCTTGAGATCTCGAGAAGTTAACAAAGAAAAACCGCACCAGGGATAATTTTGTCATTTGTCGCGACGGTGTCGGAATGGACTAAAATTTGGCAGGCTGATTGGAAACAGCCCGAGAAATAGGGCTCGGGGCGGAGTCCTGAGATCTTGGTAAATTAACAAAGAAAAACCACCCCAGGGACAATTCTGTCAATTGTCGCGATGTTGTCGGACTGAGCTGAAATGTTGCAGGTTGATTGAAAACGGTTCGAGAAATTGGGCTCGGGGAGGAGTCCCGAGATCCTGGGAAATTATCAAAGAAAAATCGTACAAAGGGTAATTTTGTCATTTTTCGTGTCGGTGTCGGAATGGGTTGAAATTTGGCAAGCTGATTGGAAACGTCCCAAGAATTTGGACTCGGGGCGGAGTCCTGAGATCTCGAGAAATTAACAAAGAAAAATCGCACCAGGGCCAACATTGTAATTTGTCGCGACGGTGTACGAATGGGCTAAAAGTAGGCTGATTGGAAACGGCCCGAGAAGTTGGACTCGGGGCGGAATCTCGAGATCTCGAGAAATTAACAAAGAGAAACCGAACCGGGGGCATTTTTCATTTGTCGCGACGGCTTCGGAATAGGCTGAAATTTGGCCGGCTGATTGGAAACAACCAGAGAAATTGGGCTCGGAGTGGAGTCCCGAGATCTCGAAAAAATAAAAAAGAAAAATTGTATGAGGGACAATATGATAATTTGTCCCAACCGTGTCGGAATGGGTTGAAATTTAGCAGGCTGATTGGAAACGGCCCGAGAAATTGGACTCGGGGCGAAGTCCCGAGTGATCGGGAAATTAACAATGAAAAACCGCACTAAAGGCATTTTTTTTCATTTATCGCGACAGTGTCGGAATGGGCTGAAATTTTGTAGGCTGATTGGAAACAGCCCGAGAAATTGGACTCGAGGCGAAGTCCCGAGATCTCGGGAAATTAGCCAAGAAAAATCGCACTATGGCCAATTTTGTCATTTGTCACGACGGTGTCAGAATGGGCTAAAATTTGGCAGGCTGATTGGAAACGGCCCGAGAAATTGGACTCAGGGCAAAGTCCCGAGATCTCGGGAATTAACAAAGAAAAATCGCACCAGGGCCAATTTTGTCATTTGTTGCGACGGTGTAAGAATGGGCTGAAATTTGGCAGGCTGATTGGAAACGGCCCGAGAAATTGGACTCGGGGCGAAATCTCGAGATCTCGAGAAATTAACAAAGAGAAATCGCACCAGGGGCAATTTTGTCATTTGTCACGTTAGTTTCGAAATGTGCTGAAATTTGACCGGCTGATTGGAAACGGCTCGAAAAATAGGTCTCGTGGCGGAGTCCCGAGATCTCGGGAAATTAACAAAGAAAAACGGCACCAGGGGCATATTTGTCATTGTCGCGACGGTGTCAGAATGCTCTGAAATTTGGCAAGTTGATTGAAAACGACTCGAAAAATCGGACCTGGGGCAATTTTGTCATTCGTCGCAAAGGTGTCGAAATGGGCTGAAATTTTGCAGGCTGATTGAAAACGACCCAAGAAATTGGGATCGAGGCGATGTCCCGAGATCTCGGGAAATTAACAAAGAAAAATCGCACCATGGGCATTTTTGCCATTTGTCGCGACAATGTCGGATTTGGCTAAAATTTTGCAGGTTGATTGGAAATGGCCCGTGAAATTAGGCTCGTGGTTGAGTCTCGAGATCTCAAGAAATTAACAAAGAAAAACCGCACCAGGGGTAATTTTGTCATTTGTCGCGATGGTGTTGGAATGGACTTAAATTTGGCAGGCTAATTAGAAACAGCCCAAAAAATAGGTCTCTGAGCAGAGTCTCGAGATCTTGAGAAATTAACAAAGAAAAATCGCACTAGGAGTAATTTTGTCATTTGTCGCGACGGTGTCGAAATGGGCTGAAATTTGGCAGGCTGATTGGATATCTCGAGAAATTAACAAAGAAAAATTGCACCAGGGGAAATTTTGTCATTTGTCACGACGGTGTCAGAATGGATTGAAATTTGGCAGGCTAATTGGAAACGGCTCGAGAAATTGGACTCGTGCCGGAGTCCCGAGATCTCTAAAAACTAAAAAAGAAAACTCGCACAAGGGACAATTTGGTCACTTTTCGTGAAGGTGTTGAAATGCGTTGAAATTTGGCAGGTTGATTGAAAACGGCCCGAGAAATTAGACTCGGGGTGAACTCCCGAGATCTCGGGAAATTAACAAAGAAAAATTGCACCTGGGGCCATTTTGTCATTTCTCGTGATGGTGTCGGAACGAGCTGAAATTTTGCAGGCTTATTGGAAATGGCCTCGAAAATTGGTCTCGGGGCAGAGTCCCGAGATCTCGAGAAATTAACAAAGAAAAATCGCACCAGGGACAATTTGGTAATTTGTCGCGACGGTGTCGAAATGGGTTGAAATTTGGAAGGTTGAATGGAAAAGGCCCGAGAAATTGGAATCAGGGCGAAGTCCCGAGGTCTCGAGAAATTAACAAAGAAAAATCACACCAGGGGCATTTTTGTCATTTGTCGCGACAGTGTCAGAATGCGTTGGAATTTGGAAGGTTGATTGGAAAAGGCCCGAGAAATTGGACTCGGGATGAAGTCCTGAGATCTCAGGAAATTAACAAAGAAAAATCGCACCTGGGGCAATTTTGTCATTTCTCGTGACGGTGTCGGAACGAGCTGAAATTTTGCAGGGTAATTGGAAATGGCCTCGAAAATTGGTCTCGGGGCAGAGTCCCGAGATCTCGGGAAATTAACAAAGAAAAATCGCACCAGGGACAATTTGGTAATTTGTCGCGACGGTGTCGAAATGGGTTGAAATTTGGAAGGTTGATTGGAAACGGCCTGAGAATTTGGAATCAGGGCGAAGTCCCGAGATCTCGAGAAATTAAAAAAGAAAAATCGCACCAGGAGCATTTTTGTCATTTGTCGCGACGGTGTCAGAATGCGTTGAAATTTGGAAGGTTGATCGGAAATGGCTTGAGAAATTGGACTCGGGGTGGAGTCCCGAGATCTCGGGAAATTAACAAAGAAAAATCACACCTGGGGCAATTTTCTCATTTGTCGTGTCGGTGTCAGAATGGGCTGAAATTTTGCAGGCTCACTGGAAACGTCCCGCGAAATTGGGCTCGAGGCAGTGTCCCGAGATCTCGAGAAATTAATAAAGATAAATCTCACTAGGGGCATTTTTGTCAGTTGTTGCGACGGTGTCGGAATGGGCTGAAATTTGGCAGGCTGATTAGAAACGGCCCGAGAAATTGGACTCGTGGCGGAGTCGTAAGATCTCGAAAAAATAAAAAACAAAAATCGCACCAGGGACAATTTGGTCATTATCATGACGGTGTCGGAATGTGCTGAAATTTAGCAGGTTGATTGAAAACGGCCCGAGAAATTGGACTCGGGGTGAAGTCCCGAGATCTCAAGAAATTAACAAAGAAAAATCGCACTTGGGGCAATTTTGTCATTTGTCGCGACGGTATCGAAATGGGCTGAAATTTTGCAGGTTGATTGGAAACTGTCGGAGTAATTGGGCTCGGGGCAGAGTCCCGAGATCTCGAGAAATTGACAAAGGAAAATCGCACCAGGGGCATTTTTTTCATTTGTCGCGTCGGTGTCGGAATGGGCTGAAATTTGGAAGGCTGATTGGAAATGTCCTGAGAAATTGGGCTTGGGGCAGACCTCCGATATCTCAGGAAACTAACAAAGAAAAATCGGACCAATGGGCAATTTTGTAATTTGTCGAGACAATGTGGGATTTGGCTAAAATTTGGCCGGCTGATTGGAAACGGCTCGAGAAATTGGGCTCGGGGTCGAGTCTCGAGATCTCGAGAAATTAACAAAGAAAAGCCGCACCAGGGGTAATTTTATCATTTGTCGCAATGGTGTCGGAATGGACTGAAATTCGGCAGGCTGATTGGAAACAGCCCGAGAAATTGGGCTCGGGGCGGAGTCCCGAGATCTCGAGAAATTAAAAAAGAAAAACCGCACCTGGGGCGATTTTGTCATTCGTTGCGACGGTGTCAGAATGGGCTGAAATTTTGCAGGCTGATGTGAAATAGGCCGAGAAATTGGGCTCGAGGCGGAGTCCTGAGATCTCGATAAATTAACAAAGAAAAACATCACCACGGGCAATTTTGTCAATTGTCGCGCGGTGTCGGATTGGGCAGAAATGTGGCAGGCCGATTGAAAACGGCTCGAGAAATTGGGGTCGGGGCGGAGTCCCGAGATCCTGGGAAATTATCAAAGAAAAATCGCACAAGGGGTAATTTTGTCTTCTTTCGCGTCGGTGTCGGAAAGGGCTGAAATTTGGCAGGCAGATTGGAAACGGCCCAAGAAATTGGACTCGGGGCAGAGTCCCGAGATCTCAGGAAATTAACAAAGAAAAATCGCACCAGGGCCAATTTGGTAATTTGTCGCGATGGTGTAAGAGTGGGCTAAAATTGGGTAGGCTGATTGGATACGGCCCGAGAAATTGGACTTAGGGCGAAATCTCGAGATCTCGGGAAATTAAGAAAGAGAAATGGCACCAGGGTCAATTTTGTCATTTGTCACGATGGTTTCGGAATGGGCTGAAATTTGGCAGGCTGATTGGAAACGGCCCGAAAAATAGGTCTCAGGGCGGAGTCTTGATATCACGGGAAATTAATAAAGAAAAATCGCACCGGGGGCATTTTTGTCATTTGTTACGTCAGTGTCGGAATGGGCTGAAATTTGGAAGGCTGATTGGAAACGGCCTGAGAAATTGGGCTTGGGACGAAATCTCGAGATCTCGAGAAATTAACAAAGAAAAATCGCACCAGGGGCAATTTTGTCATTTGTCGCGACAATGTCGGATTTGGCTGAAATTCGGCCGACTGATTGGAAATGGCCCGAGAAATTGGGCTCGGGGTCGAGTCTAGAGATCTCGAGAAATTAACAAAAAAAACTGCACCAGGGGTAATTTTGTCATTTGTCGCGACGGTGTCGGGATGGACTGAAATTTGGCAGGCTGATTGGAAACAGCCCGAGAAATTGGGTTCGGGACGGAGTCTCGAGATCTCGAGAAATTAACAAAGAAAAACCGCACCTGGGGCAATTTTGTCATTCGTCGCGACGGTGACGGAATGGGTTGAAATTTTGCAAGCTGATTGGAAACTGCCCAAGAAATTGGGTTCGAGGCAATGTCCCGAGATCTCGAGAAATTAAGAAAGAAAAATCGTACCAAGGGCATTTTTGTCATTTATCACGCCGTTGTCGGAATGGGTTGAAATTTGGAAGGCTGAATGGGAACGGCCGGATTAATTGGGTTGGGACGGAGCACCGAGATTTCGAGGAAATTAACAAAGAAAAATCGCACCAGGGATAATTTTGTCATTTGTCACGACGATGTCGAATTTGGCTTAATTTTGGCCTGCTGGTTGGAAATGGCTCGAGAAATTGGGCTTGAGGTCGAGTCTCGAGAAATTAACAAAGAAAACCTGCACCAGGGGTAATTTCGTCATTTGTCACTACGGTGTCGGAATGGATTGAAATTTGGCGAGCTGATTCGAACCAGCCCTAGAAATTGGGCTCGGGGCGGAGTCCCGAGATCTCGGTAAATTAACAAAGAAAAATGCACCAGGGGCAATTTTGTCATTTGTCGCGACGGTGTCGGACTGGGCCGAATTGTGGCAGGCCAATTGAAAATGGCTCGAGAAATTGGGCTCGGGGAGGAGTCCCGAGATCTTGGGAAATTATCAAAGAAAAATTGCACATGGGGTAATTTTTTCATTTTTCGCGTCGATGCCGGAATGGGCTGAAATTTGGCAGGCAGATTGGAAACGGCCCGAGAAATTGGACTCGGGGCGGAGTCTCGATATCTCGGGTAGTTAATAAAGAAAAATCGCGCCAAGGCCAATTTGGTAATTTGTCGCGACGGTGTAAGAAATGGGCTGAAATTTGGTAGGCTGATTGGAAACGGCCCGAGAAATTGGACTCGGGGCGAAATCTCGAGATCTCGGGAAATTAACAAAGAGAAACCGCACCAAGGTCGATTTTATCATCTGTCGCGATGGTTTCGTAATGGGCTGAAATTTGGTAGGTTGATTGGAAAAGCCCGAAAAATAGGTCTCGGGGCGAAGCCCGAGATCTCGGGAAATTAACAAAGAAAAATCGCACCAGGGACAATTTGGTTATTTGTCGCGACGGTGTCGAAATGGGTTAAAATTTGACAGGTTGATTGGAAATGGCCCGAGAAATTGGAATAAGGCGAAGTCCCGAGACCTCTGGAAATTAACAAAGAAAAACCGCACCAGGGGCATTTTTGTCATTTGTCGTGACAGTTTCGAAATGCGCTGATATTTGGCAGGTTGAGTGGAAACAGCCCGAGAAATTGGACTCGGAGCGGAGTCTTGAGATCTTGGGAAATTAACAAAGAAAAACGGCACCAGGGGCAATTTCGTCATTGGTCGTGACTATGTCGAAATGGACTGAAATTTGGTAGGCCGATTGAAACGGCCCGAAAATAGGTCTCGTGGCGGAGTCCCAAGATCTCAGGAAATTAACAAAGAAAAACCGCACCAGGGGCATTTTTATCATTTGTCACGACGGTATCGAAATGGGCTGAAATTTTGCAGGCTGATTGGAAAAGGCCCGAGAAATTGAACTCGGGGCGGAGTCCCGAGATCTCTAGAAATTAGCAAAGAAAATCCGCACCAGGGGAGATTTTGTCATTTGTCGCGACGGTGTCGGAATGGGCTGAAATTTGGCAAGCTAATTGGAAACGGCCCGAGAAATTGGACTCGTGGCAGAGTCCTAAGATCTCAAAAAAATAAAAATCGCACCAGGGACAATTTGGTCATTTGTCGCGACGGTGTCGAAATATGCAGAAATTTTTCAGGTTGATTGAAAACGGCCCGAGAAATTGGACTAGGGGCGACGTCCCGAGATCTCTGAAAATTAACAAAGAAAAACTGCACCCAGGGCAATTTTGTCATTTGTCGCGACGGTGTCGGAATGGGTTGAAATTTTATAGGCTGATTGGAAACAGCCCGAGAAATTAGGCTCGGGACAGAGTTCCGAGATCTCAGGAAATTAACAAAGAAAAATCGCACCAGGGGCATTTTTGTCATTTGTCGCGACGGTTTCGGAATGCGCTGATATTTGGCAGGTTGATTGGAAACGTCCCGAGAAATTGGACTCAGGGCGGAGTCCCGAGATCTCGGGAAATTAACAAAGAAAAACCACACCATGGGCAATTTTGTCATTTGTCGCGACGGTATCGGAATGGGCTGAAATTCGATAGGCTGATTGAAAGGGCCCGAAAATAATTCTCGTGGCGGAGTCTCGAGATCTCAAGAAATTAACAAAGAAAAACCGTACCGGGGGCATTTTTGTTATTTGTCGTGACGGTGTCGAAATTGGCTGAAATTTGGCAGGCTGATTGGAAATGGCTCGAGAAATTGAACTCGGGAAGGAGTCCCAAGATCTCTAGAAATTAGCAAAGAAAAATCGCACCAGGGGAGATTTTTATCATTTGTCGTGACCATGTCGGAATGGGCTGAAATTTGGCAGGCTAATTGGAAACGGCCCGAGAAATTGGACTCGTGGCAGAGTCCTATGATCTCGAAAAAATTAAAAAAAATCACACTAGGGACAATTTGGTCATTTGTCGCGACGGTGTCGGAATGCGCTGAAATTTGGTAGGTTGATTGAAAACGGCCCGAGAAATTGGACTCGGGGCGGAGTCCCGAGATCTCGGGAAATTAACATAGAAAAACTGCTCCTGGGGCAATTTTGTCATTTGTCAAGACGGTGTCGGAATGGGCTGAAATTTTGCAAGCTGATTGGAAATGGCCCGAGAAATTAGGCTCGGGGCAGAGTCCCGAGATCTCCAGAAATTAACAAAGAAAAATCGCACCAGGGGAATTTTTGTCATTTGTCGTGTCGGTGTCGGAATGGGCTGAAATTTGGAAGGCTGATTGGTAACGGCCCGAGTAATTTGGTTCGGGGTGCAGTCCTAAGATCTCGGGAAATTAACAAAGAAAAACCCCCCCAGGGGCAATTTTGTCATTTGTCGCGACAGTGTCAGATTTGGCTGAAATAATGGCCCGAGAAATTGGGCTCGGGGCTAAGTCTTGAGATTCTAGGAAATTATTATAAGAAAACTGCACAAGGGTTAATTTTGTCATTTATGCGTCGGTGTCGGAATGAGTTGAAATTTGGCAGGTTAATTAGAAACGGCCCGAGAAATTGGAATTAGGGCGAAATCCTGAGAAATTAACAAAGAAAAATTGCACTAGGGGCATTTTTGTCATTTGTCATGACGGTTTCGAAATGCGCTGATATTTAACAAGCTAATTGGAAACAACCAGAGAAATTGAACTCGGGGTGGAATCCCGAGATCTCGAGAAATTAACAAAGAAAAAATCGCACCAGGGGAGATTTTGTCATTTGTTGCGACGGGGTCGGAAAGGGCTGAAATTTGGCAGGCTGATTGGAAACGGCCTGAGAAATTTGACTCGTGGTGGAGTCCTAAGATCTTGAAAAAATAAAAAATAAAAATCGCACCAAGGGTAATTTTGTCATTTGTCGCGACGGTGTCGAAATGGACTAAAATTTGGCAGACTGATTGGAAACAGCCCGGGAAATTGGGCTTGGGGCGGAGTCCCAAGATCTCGAGAAAGTAACAAAGAAAAACAGCACTTGGGAAAATTTGTCATTCGTCGCGACGGTGTTGGAATGCGCTGAAATTTGGCAGGTTGATTGAAAACGGCCCGAGAAATTGGACTCGGGGTGAAGTCCCGAGATCTCGGGAAATTAGGAAAGAAAAATCGCACCTGGGGCAATTTTGCCATTGGTCGCGAAGGTGTCGGAATGGGCTGAAATTTTGCAGGCTGATTGGAAACGACCGGAGAAATTGGGCTTGGGGCAGAGTCTCGAGATCTCGGGAAATTAACAAAGTAAAATCGCATCGGGGCATTTTTGTCATTAGTCGCGTCGGTGTCGGAATGGGCTGAAATTTGGAAGGCTGATTGGAAACGACTTGAAAAATTGGGCTCGGGGCAGAGTCCCGAGATCTCAGGAAATTAACAAAGAAAAATCACACCAGGGGCATTTTTGTCATTTGTCACGACAGTGTCAGAATGCGTTGAAATTTGGAAGGTTGATCAAAAATGGCCCGAGAAATTGGACTCGCGGCGGAGTCCCGAGATCTCGGGAAATTAACAAAGAAAAACTGCACCTAGGGCAATTTTGTCATTTGTCGTGACGGTGCTAGAATGGGCTGAAATTTTGCAGGCTCACTGGAAACGTCCCGAGAAATTGGGCTCGAGGCAGTGTCCCGAGATCTGGAGAAATTAACAAAGATAAATCTCACCAGGGACATTTTTGTCAGTTGTTACGACGGTGTCGGAATGGGCTGAAATTTGGCAGGCTGATTAGAAACGACCCGAGAAATTGGACTCGTGGCGAAGTCGTAAGATCTCGAAAAAATAAAAAACAAAAATCGCACTAGGGACAATTTGGTCATTTGTCGCGACAGTGTCGGAATGCGCTGAAATTTTGCATGTTGATTGAAAACGGCTCGAGAAATTGGACTCGGAGTGAAGTCCAGAGATCTCAAGAAATTAACAATGGAAAATCGCACCTTGGGCAATTTTGTCATTTGTCGCGACGGTGTCGGAATGGGCTGAAATTTTGCAGGCTGATTGGAAACTGTCAGAGTAATTGGGCTCGGGGCAGAGTCCCAAGATCTTGAGAAATTGACAAAGGAAAATCGTACCAGGGGCATTTTTTTCATTTGTCGCGTCGGTGTCGAAATGGGCTGAAATTTGGAAGGCTGATTGGAAATGTCCTGAGAAATTGGACTCGGGGCAGACCCCCGATATCTCAGGAAACTAACAAAGAAAAATCACACCAAGGGCAATTTTGTAATTTGTCGAGACGATGTGGGATTTGGCTGAAATTTGGCCGGCTGATTGGAAACGGCTCGAGAAATTGGGCTCGGGGTAGAGTCTCGAGATCTCGAGAAATTAACAAAGAAAAATCGTACCAGGGATAATTTTATCATTTGTCGCAATGGTGTCGGAATGGACTGAAATTTGGCCGGCTGATTGGAAACGGCTCGAGAAATTGGGCTTGGGGTAGAGTCTCGAGATCTCGAGAAATTAACAAAGAAAAATCGCACCAAGGGTAATTTTATCATTTGTCGCAATGGTGTCGGAATGGACTGAAATTTGGCAGGCTGATTGAAAACAGCCCGAGAAATTGGGCTCGGGGCGGAGTCCCGAGATCTCGAGAAATTAAAAAAGAAAAACCGCACCTGGGGCGATTTTGTCATTCGTCGCGGCGGTGTCAGAATGGGCTGAAATTTTGCAGGCTGATGTGAAATAGGCCGAGAAATTGGGCTCGGGGCGGAGTCCTGAGATCTCGATAAATTAACAAAGAAAAAACCACCACGGGCAATTTTGTCAATTGTCGCGCGGTGTCGGACTGGGCAGAAATGTGGCAGGCCGATTGAAAATGGCTCGAGAAATTGGGGTCGGGGCGGAGTCCCGAGATCCTGGGAAATTATCAAAGAAAAACCACACAAGGGGTAATTTTATCTTCTTTCGCGTCGGTGTCGGAATGGGTTGAAATTTGGCAGGCAGATTGGAAACGGCCCAAGAAATTGGACTCGGGGCAGAGTCCCGAGATCTCAGGAAATTAACAAAGAAAAATCGCACCAGGGCCAATTTGGTAATTTGTCGTGACTGTGTAAGAGTGGGCTAAAATTGGGTAGGCTAATTGGAAACGGCTTGAGAAATTGGACTCAGGGCGAAATCTCGAGATCTCGGGAAATTAAGAAAGAGAAACGGCACCAGGGTCAATTTTGTCATTTGTCGTGACGATTTCGAAATGGGCTGAAATTTGGTAGGTTGATTGGAGACGGCCCGAAAATAGGTCTCGAGAAATTAACAAAGAAAAATCGCACCAGGGGAAATTTTGTCATTTGTCACGATGATGTCGGAATGGACTGAAATTTGGCAGGCTAATTGGAAACGGCTCGAGAAATTGGACTCGTGGCGGAGTCCCGAGATCTCTAAAAACTAAAAAAGAAAAATCGCACAAGGGACAATTTGGTCACTTTTCGTGAAGGTGTCGAAATGCGCTGAAATTTGGCAGGTTGATTGAAAACGGCCCGAGAAATTGGACTCGGGGTGAACTCCCGAGATCTCGGGAAATTAACAAAGAAAAACCGCACCAGGGGCATTTTTGTCATTTGTCGCGACGGTGTCGAAATGGACTGAAATTTGGCAGGCTTGTTGGAAACGGCCCAAGAAATTGGACTTGGGGCGGAATCCTGAGATCTCGGGAAATTAATAATGAAAAACCGCACCAGGGGTAATTTTGTCATTTGTTGTGACGGTGTCGGAATGGGCTGAAATTTGGCAGGCTGATTGGAAATGACCCAAAAAATAGGTCTCTGAGCGGAGTCTCGAGATCTTGAGAAATTAATAAAGAAAAACCGCACTAGGAGTAATTTTTGTCATTTGTCGCGATGGTGTCGGAATGGGCTGAAATTTGGCAGGCTGATTGGAAACGGCCCGAGAAATAGGTCTCAGGGCGAAGTTTTGAGATCACGGGAAATTAATAAAGAAAAATCGCACCGGGGGCATTTTTGTCATTTGTCGCGTCAGTGTCGGAATGGGCTGAAATTTGGAAGGCTGATTGGAAACGGCCTGAGAAATTGGGTTTGGGACGAAATCCACGAGATCTTGAGAAATTAACAAAGAAAAACCGCCAGGGGCAATTTTGTCATTTGTCGCGACAATGTTGTATTTGGCTGAAATTCGACCGACTGATTGGAAATGGCCCGAGAAATTGGGCTCGGGGTCGAGTCTCGAGATCTCGAGAAATTAACAAAAAAAACTACACCGGGGGTAATTTTGTCATTTATCGCGACGGTGTCGGGATGGACTGAAATTTGGCAGGCTGATTGGAAATAGCCCGAGAAATTAGGTTCAGGACGAAGTCCCGAGATCTCGAGAAATTAACAAAAAAAACTACACCGGGGGTAATTTTGTCATTTATCGCGACGGTGTCGGGATGGACTGAAATTTGGCAGGCTGATTGGAAATAGCCCGAGAAATTAGGTTCAGGACGAAGTCCCGAGATCTCGAGAAATTAACAAAGAAAAATCGCACCTGGGGCAATTTTGTCATTCGTCGCGACGGTGACGGAATGGGTTGAAATTTTGCAAGCTGATTGGAAACGGCCCAAGAAATTGGGTTCGAGGCAGTGTCCCGAGATCTTGGGAAATTAAGAAAGAAAAATCGCACCAGGGGCATTTTTGTCATTTATCACGCCGTTGTCGGAATGGGTTGAAATTTGGAAGGCTGATTGGGAACGACCGGATTAATTGGGTTGGGGCAGAGCACCGAGATCTCGGGGAAATTAACAAAGAAAAATCTCACTAGGGGTAATTTTGTCATTTGTCGCGACCATGTCGAATTTGGCTTAATTTTGGCCTGCTGATTGGAAATGGCCCGAGAAATTGGGCTTGAGGTCGAGTCTCGAGAAATTCACAAAGAAAACCTGCACCAGGGGTAATTTTGTCATTTGTCACGATGGTGTCGGAATGGATTGAAATTTGGCGAGCTGATTCGAACCAGCCCTAGAAATTGGGCTCGGGGCGGAGTCCCGAGATCTCAGTAAATTAACAAAGAAAAACCGTACCAGGGGCAATTTTGTCATTTGTTGCGACGGTGTTGGACTGGGACGAATTGTGGCAGGTCGATTGAAAACAGCTCGAGAAATTGGGCTTGGGGAGGAGTCCCGAGATCTTGGGAAATTATCAAAGAAAAATTGCACATGGGGTAATTTTTTCATTTTTTACGTCGATGCCAGAATGGGCTGAAATTTGGCAGGCAGATTGGAAACGACCCGAGAAATTGGACTCGGGGCGGAGTCTCGATATCTCGGGAAGTTAATAAAGAAAAATCGCACCAAGGCCAATTTGGTCATTTGTCGCGACGATGTAAGAAATGGGCTGAATTTGGTAGGCTGATTGGAAACAGCCCGAGAAATTGGACTCGGGGCGGAATCTCGAGATCTCGGGAAATTAACAAAGAGAAACCGCACCAAGGTCAATTTTGTCATTTGTTACGACGGTTTCGAAATGGGCTGAAATTCGGTAGGTTGATTGGAAACGGCCCGAAAAATAGGTCTCGGGGCGAAGCCCGAGATCTCGGGAAATTAACAAAGAAAAATCGCACCAGGGACAATTTGGTTATTTGTCGCGACGGTGTCGAAATGGGTTGAAATTTGGCAGGCTGATTGGAAACGGCCCGAGAAATTGAACTTGGGGCGGAGTCCCGAGATCTCTAGAAATTGGTAAAGAAAATCCGCACCAGGGGAGATTTTGTCATTTGTCGCGACGGTGTCGAAATGGGCTGAAATTTGGCAGGCTAATTGGAAACGGCCCGAGAAATTGGACTCGTGGCAGAGTCCTAAGATCTCAAAAAAATAAAAAATAAAAATCGCGCCAGGGACAATTTGGTCATTTGTCGCGACGGTGTCGGAATATGCTGAAATTTTGCAGGTTGATTGAAAACGGCCTGAGAAATTGGACTCGGGGCGAAGTCCCGAGATCTCTGAAAATTAACAAAGAAAAACTGCACCCAGGGCAATTTTGGCATTTGTCGCGACGATGTCGAATTTGGCCGAATTTTGGCCGGCTGATAGGAAACGGCCCGAGAAATTGGGCTTGAGTTCGAGTCTCGAGAAATTAACAAAGAAAAACTGCACTATGGGTAATTTTGTCATTTGACACAACGGATTCGGAATGGATTGAAATTTGGCTGGCTGATTCAAAGCAGCCCGAGAAATTGGGCTCGGGGTGGAGTCTCGAGATATCGGTAAATTAACAAAGAAAAACCGCACCAGGGGCAATTCGATCATTTGTCGCGACGGTGTCAGACTGGGCTGAATTGTGGCAGGCCGATTGAAAACGGCTCGAGAAATTGGGCTCTGGGCGGAGTCCTGAGATCCTGGGAAATTATCAAAGAAAAACTGCACAAGGGGTAATTTTTTAATTTTTCGGGTCGGTGTCGGAATGGGCTGAAATTTGGCAGGCAGATTGGAAACGGCCCGAGAAATTGGACTCGGGGCGGAGTCCCGATATCTCGAGAAATTAATAAAGAAAAATCACACCAGGGCCTATTTGGTAATTTATCGCGACAGTGTAAGAATGGGCTGAAACTTAGTCTGTCGATTGAAAACGGTTCGAGAAATTGGACACGGGGCGGAGTCCCGAGATCTCGAGAAATTAACAAAGAAAAATCGCACCTGGGGCAATTTTGTCATTCATCGCGACAGTGACGGAATGGGCTGAAATTTTGCAAGCTGATTGGAAACGGCCCAAGAAATTGGGTTCGAGGTGATGTCCCGAGATCTCGAGAAATTAACAAAGAAAAATCGAACTAGGGGTATTTTTGTCATTTGTCGTGATGATGTCGAATTTGGCTGAAATTTTGCAAGCTGACTGGAAACGGCCCGGGAAATTGGGCTCGTGGTTGAGTCTCGAGATCTCGAGAAATTAACAAAGAAAAACCACACCAGGGGTATTTTTGTCATTTGTCGCGTCAGTGTCGGAATGGGTTTAAATTTGGAAGGCTAATTGGAAACGGCCTGAGAAATTGGGCTCGGGGCAAAGTCTCGAGATCTCGAAAAATTAACAAAGAAAAATTGCACCAGGGGCATTTTTGTCATTTGTCGCGACAGTGTCGGAATGGGCTGAAATTTGGCAGGCTGAATGGAAACATCCCGAGAAATTGAACTCGAGCGAAGTCCTGAGATCTCGAGAAATTAACAAACAAAAATCGCACCAGGGGCAATTTTGTCGTTTGTCACGATGGTGTCGGGTTTGGCTGAAATTTGGCCTTCTGATTGGAAACGGCCTGAGAAATTGGGTTCGAGGTCGAGTATCGAGATCTTGAGAAATTTACAAAGAAAAATCGCACCAGGGGTAATTTTGTCATTTGTCGCGAAGATACCGGAATGGATTGAAATTTGGCAGTCTGATTGGAAATAGCCCGAGAAATTAGGCTCGGGACGGAGTCCCGAAATCTCGGGAAGTTATCCAAGAAAAACTGCACCAGGTGCATTTTTGTCATTTGTTGCGACGGTGTCGGAATGGACTGAAATTTGGCCAGCTGATTGGAAACGGCCCGATAAATTGGACTTGGGGCGGAATCTTTAGATCTCGGGAAATTAACAAAGAAAAACCGCACCATGGGCAATTTTTTCATTTGTCGCGACGGTGTCGAATAGGCTGAAATTTGGCAGGCTGATTGGAAATGGCCCGAGAAATTAGACTCGTGGCGGAGTCCCGAGATCTCTAAAAACTAAAAAAGAAAAATCGCACAAGGGACAATTTGGTCACTTGTCGCGAAGGTGTCGGAATGCACTGAAATTTGGCAGGTTGATTGAAAACGGCCCGAGAAATTGGACTTGGGGTGAAGTCCCGAGATCTCGGGAAATTAACAAAGAAAAACCGCACTCGGGGTAATTTTGTCATTTGTCGCGACGGTGTCGGAATGGGCTGAAATTTTGCAGGCTGATTGGAAATGGCCGGTGAAGTTGGGCTGGGGATAGAGTCACGAGATCTCGGGAAATTAACAAAGAAAAGTTGCACCGGGGGCATTTTTGTCATTTGTCGCGTCGGTGTCCGAATGGGCTGAAATTTGGAAGGCTTATCGAAAATGGCCTCGAAAATTGGGCTCGGGGCAGAGTCCCGAGATCTCAGGAAATTAACAAAGAAAAACTGCAACAGGGGCGATTTTGTCATCTGTCGCGACGATGTCGAATTTGGTTGAAATTTGGCCGGCCGATTGGAAAAGGCTCGAGAAATTGGGCTTGGGTCGAGTCTCGAGATTTCGAGAAATTAACAAAGAAAAATCGCACCAGGGGTAATTTTGTCATTTGTCCCGACGGTGTCGGAATGGACTGAACTTTGGCTAGCTGATTGGAAACAGCCCGAGAAATTGGGCTCGGGGCGGAGTCCCGAGATCTCGGTAAATTGACAAAGAAAAACGTGTGAGGGGCAATTCTATCATTTGTTGCGACGGTGTTGGACTGAGCTGAAATGTGGAAGGCTGATTGAAAACGGCTCGAGAAATTGGGCTCGGGACGGAGTTTCGAGATCCTGGGAAATCACCAAAGAAAAAACACACAAGGAGTAATTTGTCATTTTTCGCGTCGGTATCGGAATGGGCTAAAATTTGGTCGGCTGATCGAAAACGGCCTGAGAAATTGGACTCGGGGCAGAGTCCCAAGATATTGGGAAATTAACAAAGGAAAATCGCACCCGGGCCAATTTTGTCATTTGTCGCGACGAAGTAAGAATGGGATGAAATTTGGCAGGCTGATTGGAAACAGCCCGAGAAAAAGGACTCGGGGTGGAATCTCGAGATCTCGAGAAATTAACAAAGAGAAACCGCACAGGGGGCAATTTTGTCATTTGTCGCGACGATTTCGGAATGGGCTGAAATTTGGCAGGCTGATTGGAAACGGCCCGAAAAATCGATCTCTAAGCGGAGTCCCGAGATCTCGAGAAATTAACAAAGAAAAATCATACCAAGGGCATTTTTGTCATTTGTCGCGACGATGTCAGAATGCACTGAAATTTAGTAGGCTGATTGAAAATGACTCGAGAAATTGGACTCGAGGTGAAGTCCTGAGATCTTGGGAAATTAACAAAGAAAAATCGCACCTGGGGCAATTTTGTCATTTTTCGCGTCGGTGTCGGAATGGACGAAAATTTTGTAGGCTGATTGGAAACGGCCCGAGAAATTAGGCTCGAGGCGGTGTCCCGAGATCCCAGAAATTAATAAAGAAAAATTGAACCAGGGGCATTTTTGTCATTTGTCGCGTCGGTGTCGGAATGGGTTGAAATTTGGACGGTTGATTGGAAACGGCTTGAGAAATTGGGCTCGGGGCAGAGTCCCGAGATCTCGAGAAATTAACAAAGAAAAATCGCACCAGGGGCAATTTTGTCATTTGTCGCAATAATGTCGGTTTTGTTTGAAATTTGGCGGCCTGATTGGAAACGGCTCGAGAAATTGGGCTCGAGGTCGAGTCTCGAGATCTCGAGAAATTAACAAAGAAAAATCGCACAAGGGGCATTTTTGTCATTTGTCGCGACGGTGTCGGAATGCGCTGAAATTTGGCAGGTTGATTGAAAACGACCCGAGAAATTGGACTCGGGGTGAAGTCCCGAGTTCTCAGAAAATTTACAAAGAAAAACCGCACCGGCGGCAATTTTGTCATTCGTCGCGACGGTGTCGGAATGGGCTGAAATTTTGCAAGCTGATTGGAAACGGCCCAAGAAATTGGGTTCGAGGTGGTGTCCCGAGATCTCGGGAAATTAACAAAGAAAAATCGCACTAGGGGTATTTTTGTCATTTGTCGCGACGATGTCGAATTTGGCTAAAATTTTGCAAGCTGATTGGAAACGGCCCGGGAAATTGGGCCTGTGGTCGAATCTCGAGATCTCAAGAAATTAACAAAGAAAAGTCGCACCAGGGGTAATTCTGTCATTTGTCGTGACGATGTCGGAATGGACTGAAATTTGGCAGGCTAATTGGAAATAGCCCGAGAAATTGGGCTCAAAGCGGGGTCCCAGATCTCGAAAAAATAAAAAAGAAAAATCGCACCAGGAACAAGTTGGCAATTTGTTACGACGGTGTCGGAATGGATTCAAATTTGGCCAGTTGATTGGAAACGGCCCGAGAAATTGGAATCGGGGCGAAGTCCTGAGATCTCGAGAAATTAACAAAGAAAAACCGCACCAGGGGCAATTTTGTCATTTGTCGCAACGGTGTCGGAATTGGCTGAAATTTGGAAGCCTGATTGGTAACGGCCCGAGAAATTCGGCTCAAGGCGAAGTCCCGAAATCTCGAGAAATTAACAGAGAAAAATCGCACCAGGGGCAATTTTGGCATTTGTCGCGACGGTGTCGGAATGAGCTGAAATTTTGCAGGCTGATTGGAAATGGCCAAAGAAATTGGGCTCGGGGCAGAGTCCCGAGATCTTGGGAAATTAAGAAAGAAAAATTGCACCAGGGGCATTTTTGTTATTTGTCGCGTTGGTGTCGGAATGGGCTGAAATTTGAAAGGCTAATTGGTATCGACCTGAGAAATTCGGCTCGGGGCGGAGTCCTGAGATCTCGAGAAATTAACAAAGAAAAATCGCACCACGGGCAATTTTGTCATTTGTCGTGACGTTGTTGGAATGGACAGAAATTTAGCAGGTTGATTAGAAAGTCACGAGAAATTGGACTCGGAGCCGAGTCCCGAGAGCTCGAGAAATTAACAAAGAAAAACCGCACAAGGGGCAATTTTGTCATTTGTCGCGACGGTGTCGAAATTGACTGAAATTTGGCAGGGTGATTGGAAATGGCTGGAAAAATAGGTCTCGGTGCGGAGTACCGAGATCTCGGGAAATTAACAACGAAAAACTGCACCAGGGGCATTTTTGTCATTTGTCGCGACGGTGTCGGAATGGGCTAAAATTTGGCAGGCTGATTAGAAACGGCGCGAGAAATTGGACTTAGAGCCGAGTCCCGAGAGCTCGAGAAATTAACAAAGAAAAACCGCACTAGGGGCAATTTTGTCATTTGTCGCCACGGTGTCGAAATGGGCTGAAATTTGGCAGGCTGATTGGAAACGGCCCGAAAAATAGGTCTCGGTGCGGAGTCTCGAGATCTCGGGAAATTAACAAAGAAAAACTTCACCAAGGGCATTTTTGTTATTTGTCGCGACGGTGTCGGAATGGGTTGAAGAAACGGACGGTGAAAATGGACTCGGGACGGAGTCCCGAGATCTCGAGAAATTAACAAAGAAAAACCGCACCCAGGGTAATTTTGTCATTTTTTGCGATGGCCTCGAAATGGGGTGAAATTTTACAGGCTGATTGGAAATGGCCGGAGAAATTGGGCTCGGCGCAGAGTCCCGAGATCTCAAGAAATTAACAAAGAAAAATCGCATCAGGGGCATTTTTGTCATTTGTTGCGTCGGTGTCAGAATGGGCTGAAATTTGGAAGGCGAATCGGAAATGGCCTCAGAAATTGGACTTGGGGCAAGGTCCCAAGATCTCAGGAAATTAACAAAGAAAAATTGCACCAGGGGCCATTTTGTCATCTGTTGCGGCGATGTCGAATTTGGCTGAAATTTGGCCGGCTGATTGGAAACGGCCCGAGAAATTGGGCTTGGGGTCGAGTCTCAAGTTTTCGAGAAATTAACAAAGAAAAATCGCACCAGGGGTAATTTTGTCAACTGTCGCGATGGTGTCAGAATTGACTGAAATTTGGCAGGCTGATTGGAAACGGCCCAAAAAATTGGGTTCGAGGCGGTGTCCCGAGATCTCGGGAAATTAACAAAGAAAAATCACACTAGGGGCATTTTTGTCATTTATCGCGCCGTTGTCGGAATGGGTTGAAATTTGGATGGCTGATTGGGAACGACCCGATAAATTGGGCTCGGGGCGGAGTACTGAGATCTCGGGATATTAACAAAGAAAAACCGCACCTGGGGCAATTTTGTCATTCGTTGCGACGGTGGCGAAATCGGCTAAAATTTTGCAAGCTGATTAAAATTGGCCCAATAAATTGGGTTCGAGGCGGTGTCCCGAGATCTCGGGAAATTAACAAAGAAAAATCGTACCAGGGGCATTTTTGTCATTTATCGCGCCGTTGTCGGAATGGGTTGAAATTTGGAAAGCTGATTGGAAACGGCCTGAGAAATTGTGCTCGGGGCGGAATACCAAGATCTCGGGAAATTAACAAAGAAAAATCGTACCAGGGGCAATTTTGTTATTTGTCGCGACAATGTCGAATTTGGCTTAACTTTGGCCTGCTGATTGGAAACGGCCCGAGAAATTAGGCTTGAGGTTGAGTCTCGAGATCTCGAGAAATTAACAAAGTAAACCTGCACCAAGGGGAAATTTTGTCATTTCTCACGACGGTGTCAGAATGGATTGAAATTTGGCAAGCTGATTCGAAGCAACCTGAGAAATTGTGCTCGGGGCGGAGTCCCGAGATCTCGAGAAATTAACAAAGAAAAATCGCACCTGGGGCAATTTTGTCATTCGTCGCGACGGTGACGGAATGGGTTGAAATTTGCAAGCTGATTGGAAACAGCCTAAGAAATTGGGTTCGAGGCAGTGTCCCGAGATCTCGGGAAATTAAGAAAGAAAAATCGCACTAGGGGCATTTTTGTCATTTACCACGCCGTTGTCGGAATGGGTTGAAATGTGGAAGGTTGATTGGGAACGGCCGGATTAATTGGGTTGGGGCGGAGCACTGAGATCTCGGGGAAATTAACAAAGAAAAATCGCACCAGGGGTAATTTTGTCATTAGTCGCAACGATGTTGAATTTGGCTTAATTTTGGCCTGCTGATTGGAAATGGCCCGAGAAATTGGGCTTGAGGTCGAGTCTTGAGAAATTAACAAAGAAAACCTGCACCAGGGGTAATTTTGTCATTTGTCACGATGGTGTCAGAATGGGCTGAAATTTTGCAGGCTGATTGGAAATGGCCCGAAAAATAAGTCTCTGGGCGGAGTCCCGAGATCTCGAAAAATTAACAAAGAAAAATTGCACCAGGGGCATTTTTGTCATTTGTCGCGACAGTGTCGGAATGGACTGAAATTTTCATTTATGATTGGAAATGGCCCGAAAAATAAGTCTCTGGGCGGAGTCCCGAGATCTCGAAAAATTAACAAAGAAAAATTGCACCAGGGGCATTTTTGTCATTTGTCGCGACAGTGTCGGAATGGACTGAAATTTTGCAGGCTGATTGGAAACGGCCCAAGAAATTGGGTTCGAGGTGGTGTCTAGAGATCTCGGGAAATTAACAAAGAAAAATCGAACTAGGGGCATTTTTGTCATTTGTCGTGATGATGTCGAATTTGGCTGAAATTTTGCAAGCTGATTGGAAACGGCCCGGGAAATTGGGCTCGTGGTCGAGTCTCGAGATCTCGAGAAATTAACAAAGAAAAACCACACCAGGGGTATTTTTGTCATTTGTCGCGTCGGTGTTGGAATGGGTTTAAATTTGGAAGGCTAATTGGAAACGGCCTAAGAAATTGGACTCGGGGCAGAGTCCCGAGATCTCGAAAAATTAACAAAGAAAAATTGCACCACGGGCATTTTTGTCATTTGTCGCGACAGTGTCGGAATGGACTGAAATTTTGCAGGCTGATTGGAAACGGCCCAAGAAATTGGGTTCGAGGTGGTGTCTAGAGATCTCGGGAAATTAACAAAGAAAAATCGAACTAGGGGCATTTTTGTCATTTGTCGTGATGATGTCGAATTTGGCTGAAATTTTGCAAGCTGATTGGAAACGGCCCGGGAAATTGGGCTCGTGGTCGAGTCTCGAGATCTCGAGAAATTAACAAAGAAAAACCACACCAGGGGTATTTTTGTCATTTGTCGCGTCGGTGTCGGAATGGGTTTAAATTTGGAAGGCTAATTGGAAACGGCCTAAGAAATTGGACTCGGGGCAGAGTCCTGAGATCTCGAAAAATTAACAAAGAAAAATTGCACCAGGGGCATTTTTGTCATTTGTCGCGACAGTGTCGGAATGGGCTGAAATTTGGCCGGCTGAATGGAAACATCCCGAGAAATTGAACTCGGGCGGAGTCCGAGATCTCGAGAAATTAACAAACAAAAATCGCACCAGGGGCAATTTTGTCGTTTGTCGCGACGGTGTCGGGTTTGGCTGAAATTTGGCCTACTGATTGGAAACGGCCCGAGAAATTGGGTTCAGGGTCGAGTATCGAGATCTCGAGAAATTTACAAAGAAAAATCGCACGAGGGGTAATTTTGTCATTTGTCGCGAAGATACCGGAATGGATTGAAATTTGGCAGGCTGATTGGAAATAGCCCGAGAAATTGGGCTCAGGACGGAGTCCCGAAATCTCTGGAAATTATCTAAGAAAAATCGCACCAAGTGCATTTTTGTCATTTGTCGCGACGGTGTCGGAATGGACTAAAATTTGGCTAGCTGATTGGAAACGGCCCGAGAAATTGGAATCGGGGCGAAGTCCCGAGATCCCGGGAAATTAGTAAAGAAAAACCGCACTAGGGGCATTTTTGTCCTTTGTCGCGATGGTGTCGGAATGGGCTGAAAATTTGCAGGCTGATTGGAAACGGCTCGAGAAATTGGAATCGGGGCAGAGTATGGAGATCTCGGGTCAAAGAAAAAACGCACCAAGGGCATTTTTGTCATTTGTCGCGTCGGCGTCAGAATGGGCTGAATTTTGGAAGGCAAATTGGTAACGGCCTGAGAAACTCGGCTCGGGGCAGAGTCCCGAGATATCGAGAAATTAACTAAGAAAAACCGCACTAGGGGCATTTTTGTCATTTGTCGCGACGGTGTCGGAATTGGTTGAAATTTGGCAGGCTGCTTGGAAACGGCCCGAGAAATTGAACTCGGGGTGGAGTCTCGAGATCTCGAGAAATTAAGAAAGAAATAATGCACCAGGGGAGATTTTATCATTTGTCGCGACGGTGTCGGAATGGGTTGAAATTTGGCAGGCTGATTGGAAACATCCCGAGAAATCGGAGTCGTGGCAGAGTCCTAAGATCTTGAGAAAATAAAAGAGAAAAATCTCACCAGGGACAATTTAGTTATTTGTCGCAACGGTGTCCGAATGGGCTGAAATTTTGCAGGTTAATTGGAAACGGCCCGAAAAATTGGGCTCAGGGCAGAGTCCTGAGTTCTCGAGAAATTAACAAAGAAAAACCACACCAGGGGAGATTTTGTCATTTGTCACGACGGTGTCGAGATGGGCTAAAATTTCGCAGGCTGATTGGAAATGGCCCGAGAAATTGGACTCATGGCGAGTCCTAAGATCTCGAAAAAATAAAAAATAAAAATCGCACTAGGGACAATTTGGTCATTTGTTTCGACGGTGTCGGAATGCGCTGAAATTTGGCAGGTTGATTGAAAACGACCCGAGAAATTGGACTCGGGGTGAAGTCCCGAGATCTCGAGAATTTAACAAAGAAAAATTGAACCAGGGGCATTTTTATCATTTGTCGCATCAGTGTCGAAATGGGCTGAAATTTGGAAGGCTGATCGAAAACGGCCTCAGAAGTTGGACTCGGGGCGAAGTCCCGAGATCTTAGGAAATTAATAAAGAAAAATCGCACCAGGGACGATTTTGTCATCTGTCGCGATGGTGTCGAATTTGGCTGAAATTTGGCCGGCTGATCGGAAACGGCCTAAGAAATTGGGCTCGGGGTCTAGTCTCGAGATTTCGAGAAATTGACAAAGAAAAATCGCACCAGTGGTAATTTTGTCATTTGTCACGACGGTGTCGGAATGAACTGAAATTTGGCAGGCATCAGGAAACAGCTCGAGAAATTAGGCTCGGGGCGGAGTCCCGAGATCTCGGTAAATTGACAAAGAAAAACCGCACCAGGGGCAATTCTATCATTTGTCACGACGGTGTCGGACTGAGCTGAAATGTGGTAGGCCGATTGAAACCAGCTCAAGAAATTGGGCTCGGGACGGAATTCCGAGATCCTGGGAAATTACCAAAGAAAAACCACACAAGGGGTAATTTTGTGATTTTTCGCGTCGGTGTCTGAATGGGCTGAAATTTGGCAAGCCGATTGGAAACGGCCCGAGAAATTGGACTCGGGGCAGAGTCCCAAGAACTCGCGAGATTAACAAAGGAAAATCGCACCAAGGCCAATTTTGTCATTTGTCGCGACGGTGTAAGAATGGGCTGAAATTTGGCAGACTGATTGGAAACGGCCCGAGAAAATGGACTTTGGGCGGAATCTCGAGATCTCGAGAAATTAACATAGAGAAACCGCACCAGGTGCAATTTTGTCATTTGTCGCGACGATTTCGAAATGGGCTGAAATTTGGCAGGCTAATTGAAAACGACCCGAGAAATTGGACTCGGGGTGAAGTCCGAGATCTCGAGAAATTAACAAAGAAAAACCGCACCTGGGGCAATTTTGTCATTTTTCGCGACGGTGTCGAAATGGGCTAAAATTTTGCAAGCTGATTGGAAATGGCCCGAGAATTGGGCTCGAGGCGCTGTCCCGAGATCTCGGGAAATTAACAAAGAAAAATCGCACCAAGGGAATTTTTGTCGTTTGTCACGTCGATGTCGAAATGGGTTGAAATTTGGAAGGCTAATTGGAAACGGCCTGAGAAATTGGGCTCGGGCCAGAGTCCTAAGATCTCGAGAAATTAACGAAGAAAAACCGCACCAGGGGCAATTTTGTCATTTGTCGCGACGATGTCGGTTTTGGTTGAAATTTGGCAGGCTAATTGGAAACGGCCCGAGAAATTGGGCTCGTGGTCGAGCCTCGAGAAATTAACAAAGAAAAACCGCACCAGGGGCATTTTTGTTATTTGTCGCGACGGTGTCGAAATGCGCTAAAATTTGGCAGGTTGATTGAAAACGACCCGAGAAATTGGACTCGGGGTGATGTCCCGAGATCTCGTGAATTTTACAAAGAAAAACCGCACCTGGGGCAATTTTGCCATTCGTCACGACGGTGTCAAAATGGGCTGATATTTTGTAGGCTGATTGGAAACGGCCCACGAAATTGGGCTCGAGGCAGTGTCCCGAGATC
>NW_019266804.1:257290-260720 GCF_002742605.1 Olea europaea var. sylvestris
ATTTTGGAAGGCAAATTGGTAACGGCCTGAGAAACTCGGCTCGGGGCGAAGTCCCGAGATGTCGAGAAATTAACGAAGAAAAACCGCACCAGGGGCATTTTTGTCATTTGTCGCGACGGTGTCGGAATGGGTTGAAATTTGGCAGGCTAATTGGAAACGGCCCGAGAAATTGAACTCGGGGCGGAGTCTCGAGATCTCGAGAAATTAACAAAGAAAAAATGCACCAGGGGAGATTTTATCATTTGTCGCGATGGTGTCGGAATGGGCTGAAAATTGGCAGGCCGATTAGAAACGACCTGAGAAATTGGACTCGCGGCAGAGTCCTAAGTTCTCGAAAAAATAAAAAAAATCTTACCAGGGACACTTTGGTCATTTGTCGCGACGGTGTCGGAATGCGCTGAAATTTGGCAGGTTGATTGAAAACTGCCCGAGAAATTGGACTCGGGGTGGAGTCCCGAGATCTCGAGAAATTAACAAAGAAAAATCGCACCTGGGGTAATTTTGTCATTTGTCGCGTCGGTATCGGAATGGGCTGAAATTTTGCAGGCTGACTGGAAATGGCTCGAGAAATTCGGCTAGGGGCAGAGTTCCAAGATCTCGGGAAATTAACAAAGAAAAATCGCACCAGGGGCATTTTCGTTATTTGTCGTATTGGTGTCGGAATGGGCTGAAATTTGGAAAGCTGATTGGTAACGACCTGAGAAATTCGGCTTGGTGCGGAGTCATCGCTCCAGGGCCAATTTTGTCATTTGGCACGACGATGTTGGATTTGGCTGAAATTTGGCCGACTGATTGGAAACAGCCCAAGAAATTGGGCTCGGGGTCGAGTCTCGAGATCTTAAGAAATTAACAAAGAAAAATCGCACCAGGGCTATTTTTGTCATTTGCCGCGACAGTGTCGGATTTGGCTGAAATTTGGCCTATTGATTGAAAACGGCCCGAGAAATTGGGCTTAGGGTCGAGTGTCGAGATCTCGAGAAATTTATTAAGAAAAACTGCACCAGGGGTAACTTTGTCATTTGTCGCGAAGATGTCGGAATGGACTGAAATTTGGCAACTGATTGGAAATAGCCCGAGAAATTGGGCTCGGGACGGAGTCCCGAGATCTCGAGAAATTAACAAAGAAAAATCGTACCAGGGCCATTTTTGTCATTTGTCGCGACGGTGTCGGAATGGACTGAAATTTGGCAGGCTGATTGGAAACAGTCCGAGAAATTGGACTTGGGTCGGAATCCTGAGATCTCGGGAAATTAACAAAGAAAAATCGCACCAGGGGTAATTTTGTCATTTCTCGTGACGGTGTTGGAATGGATCGAAATTTGGCAGGTTGATTAGAAACGGCGCGAATAATTGACTCGGAGCGGAATCTCGAGATCTCGAGAAATTAACAAAGAAAAACCGCTCTAGGGGCAATTTTGTCATTTGTCGTGACGGTGTCAGAATGGGCTGAAATTTGGCAGGCTGATTGGAAGCGGATGGAGAAAATGGACTCGGGGCGAAGTCCTGAGATCTCGAGAAATTAACAAAGAAAAATCGTACGAGGGAAAATTTTGTCATTTGTCGCAACGGTGTCGGAATGGGTTGAAATCCTATAAGCTGATTGGAAACGGCCCGAGAAATTGGACTCGTGGCGGAGTCCCGAGATCTCTAAAAGCTAAAAAAGAAAAATCGTACAGGGGACAATTTGGTCACTTGTCGCGAAGGTGTCGAAATGCGCTGAAATTTGGCAGGTTGATTGAAAACGGCCCGAGAAATTGGACTCGGGGTGAAGTCTCGAGATCTCGAGAAATTAACAAAGAAAAACCACACCTGGGGCCATTTTGTCATTTGGCACGACGGTGTCGGAATGGACTGAAATTTTGCAGGCTGATTGGAAACGGCCCGAAAAATTGGGCTCGGGGCAGAGTCCCGAGATCTCGGGAAATTAACAAAGAAAAACAACACCAGGGGAGATTTTGTCATTTGTCGCGACGATAATGGGCTGAAATTTCGCAGGCTGATTGGAAACGGCCCGAGAAATTGGACTCGTGGTGGAGTCCTAAGATCTCAAAAAAATAAAATAGAAAAATTGCACCAAGGACAATTTGGTCATTTGTTGCGACGGTGTCAGAATGCGCTGTAATTTGACAGGTTGATTGAAAACGGCCCGTGAAATTGGACTCCGGGTGAAGTCCCGAGATCTCGAAAAATTAACAAAGAAAAACCGCACCCGGGGTAATTTTGTTATTTGTCGCGACGGTGTCGAAATGGGCATAAATTTTACAGGTTGATTGGAAGCGGTCGGAGAAATTGGGCTCGGGGCAGATTCCCGTGATCTTGGGAAATTAACAAAGAAAAATCGTACAGGGGCATTTTTGTCAATTGTCGCGTCGGTGTCGAAATAGGCTGAAATTTGGAAGGCTGAACGGAAACGGCCTCAGAAATTGGGCTCGGGGCGGAGTCCCGAGATCTCAGGAAATTAACAAAGAAAAATCGTACCAGGGGCGATTTTGTCATCTGTCGCGACGATGTCGAATTTGGCTGAAATTGGGCTCGGGGTCAAGTCTCAAGATTTCGAGAAATTAACAACGAAAAATCGCACCAGGGGTAATTTTGTCATTTATCACGCGGTGTCGGAATGGACTGAAATTTGACAAGCCGATTGGAAACAGTACGAGGAATTGGGCTTAGGGCGGAGTCCCAAGATCTCGGTAAATTGACAAAGAAAAATCGCACCAAGGGTAATTCTATCATTTGTCGCGACGATGTCGGACTGCGCTGAAATGTGGCAGGCTGATTGAAAACGGCTCGAGAAATTGGGCTCGAGGCGGAGTTCCGGGATCCTGGGAAATTATCAAAGAAAAATCGCACAAGGGGTAATTTTGTCATCTGTCGCGATGATGTCGAATTTGGCTGAAATTTGGCCGGCTGATTTGAAACGGCCCAAGAAATTGGGCTCGTGGTCGAACCTTGAGATTTCGAGAAATTAACAAAGAAAAATCGCACTAGGGGTATTTTGTCATTTGTCGCAACGGTGTCGAAATGGACTGAAAATTGATAGGCCGATTGGAAACAACCCAAGAAATTGGGCTAGGGGCCGAGTCCCGAGATCTCAATAAATTAACAAAGAAAAATCGCACTAGGGGCAATTCTATCATTTGTCGCAACGGGGTCGGACTGAGCTGAAATGTGGCAGGCTGATTGAAAACAACTCGAGAAATTGGGCTGGGGGCGGAGTTCCGAGATCCTGGGAAATTATCAAAGAAAAATCGTACAAGGTGTAATTTTGTCATTTTTCGCGTCGGTGTCGGAATGGGCTGAAATTTGGCAGGCTGATCGAAAATGGCTCGAGAAATTAGACTCAGGGCAGAGTCCCAAGATCTCGGGAAATTAAGAAAGGAATATCGCACCAGGGCCAATTTTGTCATTTGTCGCGACGGTGTAAGAATGT
>NW_019266804.1:263773-303612 GCF_002742605.1 Olea europaea var. sylvestris
ATCTCGAAAAAATAAAAAAGAAAAATCGCACCAGGGACAATTTGGTCACTTGTCGCGACGGTGTCGGAATGCGCTGTAATTTGACAGGTTGATTGAAAACGGCCCGAGAAATTGGACTCGCGGTGAAGTCCCGAGATCTCGAGAAATTAACAAAGAAAATTCGTACCTGGGGCAATTTTGTCATTTTTCGCGACGGTATTGGAATCGGCTGAAAATTTGTTGGCTGATTGGAAACGGCCTAAGAAATCGGTCTCGGGGCAGACTCCCGAGATCTCGGGAAATTAACAAAGAAAAATTGCACCAGGAGCATTTTTGTCATTTGTCGCGTCAGTGTCGGAATGGGCTGAAATTTGGAAGACTGATTGGAAACGGCTTGAGAAATTTAGCTCGGGGCAGAGTCCCCAGATCTCGGGAAATTGACAAAGAAAAATCGCACTAGGGGCAATTTTGTCATTTGTTGCGACGATGTAGGATTTGGCTGAAATTTGATCGACTGATTGGAAACGGCCCGAGAAATTGGGCTCAAGGTCGACTCTCGAGATCTCGAGAAATTATGAAAGAAAAACCACAGCAGGGGTAATTTTATCATTTGTCGCGACGGTGTCGGAGTGGACTGAAATTTGGTAGGCTGATTGGAAACAGCCCAATAAATTGGGCAAGGGGCGGAGTCCTGAGATCTCAGGAAATTAACAAAGAAAAATTGCACCAGGGGCAATTCTGACATTTGTCGCGACGGTGTCGGACTGGGCTGAAATGTGGCAAGCCGATTGAAAACGGCTCGAGAAATTGGGCTCGGGGCGGAGTCCCAAGATCCTGGCAAATTATCAAAGAAAAATCGCGCAATGGGTAATTTTGTCATTTTTCACGTCGGTGTCGAAATCGTCTGAAATTTGGCAGGCGGATTGGAAACGGCACTAGAAATTGGACTCGGGGCGGAGTCTCGAGATCTCGGGAAATTAACAAAGAAAAACCATACCAGGGTCAATTTTGTCATTTCTCGCGATGGTGTCGAAATGGGCTGAAATTTGGCAGGCTGATATGGAAACAGCCTAAAAAATAGGTCTCGGGGCTGAGTCCCGAGATCTTCGAAAATTAACAAAGAAAAACGGCACCAGGGGCATTTTTGTAATTTGTCGCGACGGTATCGGAATGCGTTGAAATTTGGCAGGTTGATTGAAAACGGCTTGAGAAATTGGACTCGAGGTGAAGTTCTGAGATCTCAGGAAATTAACAAAGAAAAACCGCACCTGGGGCAATTTTGTCATTTGGCGCGATGGTGTCGGAATGGGCTGAAATTTTGCAGGCTGATGGGAAACAGCCTGAGAAATTGGGCTCGGGGCGGAGTCGCAAGATTTCGGGAAATTAAGAAAGAAAATTCACACCAGTGGCATTTTTATCATTTGTCGTGTCGGTGTCGGAATGGGTTGAAATTTGGAAGGCTGATGGAAAATGGCCTAAAGAATTGGGCTTGGGGCAGAGTCCCGAGATCTCGAGAAATTAACAAAGAAAAACTGCACTAGAGGTAATTTTGTCATTTGTCGCGATGGTGTCGGAATGGATAGAAATTTGGTAGGCTGATTGGAAATAGCCAGAGAAATTAGGCTCGGGGCGGAGTCCCGATATCTTGAAAAAATAAAAAATAAAAATCGCACCAGGGACAATTTGGTAATTTGTCGTGACGGTGTCGGAATGGGTTCAAATTTGGCCGGTTGACTGGAAACTGCCCTAGAAATTGGAATCGGGGTGGAGTCCCGAGATCACAAGAAATTAACAAAGAAAAATAGCACCAGAGCCAATTGGAAATGGCCCAAGAAATTGGACTTAGGGCGAAATCCTGAGATCTCGGGAAATTAACAATGAAAAATCGCACTAGGGGCAATTTTGTCATTTGTCGTGACAGGGTCGAAATGGACTGAAATTTGGCAGGCTGATTAGAAACGATGCGAGAAATTGGACTCAGAGCGGAGTCACGAGATCTCTAGAAATTAACAAAGAAAAACCGCATCAGGGGCAATTTTGTCATTTGTCGCGACGGTGTCGGATTGGGCTGAAATTTGGCAGGCTGATTGGAAACGGCCCGAAAAATAGGTCTCGTGACGGAGTCCCGAGATCTCGGGAAATTAACAAAGAAAAATCGCACCAGGCGCATTTTTGTCATTTGTCGCGACGGTTTCGGAATGGGCTGAAATTTGACAGGCTGATTGGAAATGGTCGGAGAAATTGGACTCGGGGCGGAGTCCTGAGATCTCAAGAAATTAACAAAGAAAAACTACACCAGGGAAAATTTTGTCATTTGTCGCGACCGTGTCGGAATGGGCAGAAATTTGGTTGGCTGATTGGAAACGGCCCGAGAAATTGGACTCGTGGCGGAGTCCCGAGATCTCGAAAAAATAACAAAGAAAAATTGCACCAGGGACAATTTGGTCACTTGTCACGAAGGTGTCGGAATGCGCTGAAATTTTGCAGGTTGATTGAAAACAGCACGAGAAATTGGACTCGTGGTGAAGTCCCGATATCTCAGGAAATTAACAAAGAAAAATCGCACTTGGGGCAATTTTGTCATTTGTTGCGTCGGTGTCGAAATGGGTTGAAATTTGGAAGGCTGATTGGAAACGGGCCGAGAAATTGGATTCGGGGCGGCATCTCGAGATCTCGAGAAATTAACAAAGAGAAATCGCACCAGGGGCAATTTTGTCATTTGTCACGACGGTGTCGGAATGCCCTGAAATTTGGCAGGTTGATTGAAAACAGCCCGAGAAATTGGACTCGAGGTGAAGTCCCGAGATCTCGGGAAATTAACAAAGAAAAACCGCACCTGGGGTAATTTTATCAAATGGCGCGACAGTGTCGGAATGGGCTGAAATTTTGCAGGCTGATGGGAAACGGCCCGAGAAATTGGGCTCGGGGCGAAGTCCCGAGATCTCGAGAAATTAACAAAGAAAAATCGCACCTGGGGCATTTTTGTCATTTCTCGCGTCGGTGTTGGAATGGGCTGAAATTTGGAAGGTTGATTGAAAACGGCCTGAGAAATTGGGCTCGGGGCAGAGTCCCGAGTCTCAGGAAATTAACAAAGAAAAATCGTACCCGGGGCAATTTTATCATTTGTCGCGACGATGTCGGATTTGGCTGAAATTTGGCAGGCTGATTGGAAACGGCCCGAGAAATTGAGCTCAGGGTCGAGTCTCGAATCTCGATAATTTAATAAAGAAAAATCGGACCAGGGGTGATTTTTTCATTTGTCGCGTCGGTGTCGGAATGGGCAAAAATTTGGAAGGCTCATTGGAAACTGCTCGAGAAATTGGGCTCGAGACGGAGTCCCGAGATCTCGAGAAATTATCAAAGAAAAATCGGGCCAGGGGCAATTTTTTCATTTGTCGTGCAGTGTAGGAAGGTGCTGAAATTTGGCGGGCTGCTTGGAAACGGCCCGAGAAACTGGGCTCGAGGCGGAGTCTTGATATCTCGGGAAATTAGCAAAGAAAAATTGCCCCAAGGGCAATTTTGTCATTTGTCGCAACGGTGTCGAAATCGTCTGAAATTTGGTAGGCGGATTGGAAACAGCGCGAGAAATTGGACTCGGGGTAGAGTCTCGAGATCTTGGGAAATTAACAAAGAGAAACCACACCAGGGTCAATTTTATCATTTGTCTCGACGGTGTCGGAAGGGCTAAAATTTGGCAGGCTAATTGGAAACAGCCCGAGAAATTAGGCTCGGGGCGGAGTCCCGAGATCTCAGGAAATTAACAAAGAAAAATCACACCAGGGGCATTTTTGTCATTTGTCGCGACGGTGTCGGAAAGGGCTGAAATTTGACAAGCCGATTGGAAACGGCCCGAGAAATTAGACTCGTGGTGGAGTCCCAAGATCCCGGAAAATTAACAAAGAAAAATCGCACTAGGGACAATTTGGTCATTTGTCGCGATGGTGTCGGAATGGACTAAAATTTAGTGGGCTGATTGGAAACGGCTCGAGAAATTGGACTCGGGGCGGAGTCCTGAGATCTCGGGAAATTAAAAAAGGAAAATCGCACCATGGGCAATTTTGTCATTTGTCGCGACAAGGTCGGAATGGACTGAAATTTATTAGGCTCATTGGAAACGGCGCGAGAAATTATACTCGGGGCGGAGTCGCGAGATCCCGGGAAATTAATAAAGAAAAATCGCACCCGGGGCAATTTTTTCATTCGTCGCGACGGTGTCGGAATTGACTGAAATTTGGCAGGCCAATTGGAAACGGCCCGAGAAATTGGACTCCGGGTGGAGTCTCGAGATCTTGAGAAATTAACAAAGAAAAAATGGGCTGAAAATTGACAGGCTGATTGGAAACGACCCGAGAAATTGGACTCGGGGTGGAGTACCAAGATCTCGGGAAATTAACAAAGAAAAATCGCACTAGGGGTAATTTTGTCATTTGTAGCGTCGGTGTCGAAATGGGCTGAAATTTGGAATTCTGATTGGAAACGGCTCGAGAAATTGGGCTCGGGGCGGAGTCCTGGGATCTCGGGAAATTAACAAAGAAAAATCGCACCGAGGCCAATTTTGTCATTTGTCACGACGGTGTCAGAATGGGCTTAAATTTGGCAAGCTAATTGGAAAAGGCCCTAGAAATTGGACTTGGGGCGAAATCCTGAGGTCTTAGGAAATTAACAATGAAAAATCGCACCAGGGGCAATTTTCTCATTTGTCGTGACGGGGTCGGAATGGACTGAAATTTGGCAGGCTGATTAGAAACGGCGCGAGAAATTGGACTCGGAGTGGAGTCACGAGATCTCAATAAATTAACAAAGAAAAATAGCATCATGGGCAATTTTAACATTTGCCGCGATGGTGTCGAATTAGGTTGAAATTTGGCAGGTTGATTGGAAACGGCCCGAGGAATTGGACTCGGGGCGAGATCTCGAGAAATTAACAAAGAAAAACCGCACTAGGGGAAATTTTGTCATTTGTCGCGACGGTGTCGAAATGGGCAGAAATTTGGCAGGCTGATTGGAAACGGCCCAAGAAATTGGACTCGTGGTGGAGTCCCGAGATCTCGAAAAAATAAAAAAGAAAAATTGCACCAGGGACAATTTTGTCATTTGTCACGAAGGTGTCGAAATGCGCTGAAATTTGGCAAGTTGATTGAAAACGGCCCGAGAAATTGGACTCGGGGTGAAGTCCTGAGATCTCGAGAAATTAACAAAGAAAAATTGCACCTCGACCAATTTTGTCATTTGTTCGACGGTGTCGAAATGGGCTAAAATTTTGCTGGCAGATAGGAAACAGCCTGAGAAATTGGCTCGGGGCAAAGTCCTGAGATCTCGAAAAATTAACAAAGAAAAATCGTACCAGGGGCATTTTTGTCATTTGTCGCGTCGGTGTCGGAATTGGCTGAAATTTGGAAGGCTGATTGGAAACGCCCTGAGAATTGGGCTCGGGACGGAGTCCCGAGATCTCGAGAAATTAACAAAGAAATATCGCACGAGGGGCAATTTTGTCATTTGTCGCGACGATGTCGAATTTGGCTGAAATTTGGCTGGCTGATTGGAAACGGCCCGAGAAATTTGGCTTGGGGTCGACTCTCGAGTTCTCGAGAAATTTACAAAGAAAAACTGCACCGGTGATAATTTCGTCATTTGTAGCGACGGTGTCAGAATTGACTGAAATTTGGCAGGCTGATTGGAAACGGCCCGAGAAATTGGACTCGGGGCGGCGTCTCGAGATCTCGGGAAATTAACAAAGAGAAACCGCACCAAGGGCAATTTTGTCATTTGTTGCGACGGTTTCGCAATGGGTTGAAATTTGGCAGGCTGATTGGAAACAGCCCGAAAAATAGGTCTTGGGGCGGAGTCCCGAGATCTCGAGAAATTAACAAAGAAAAATTGCAACGGGGCATTTTTGTCATTTATCGCGACGATGTCGGAATGCGCTGATATTTGGCAGGTTGATTGAAAACGGCCCAAGAAATTGGACTCGGGGTGAAGTCCTGAGATCTCGGGAAATTAACAAAGAAAAATTGCACCAGGGACAATTTTGTCATTTGTCACGAAGGTGTCGAAATGCGCTGAAATTTGGCAGGTTGATTGAAAACGGCCCGAGAAATTGGACTCGGGGTGAAGTCTTGAGATCTCGAGAAATTAACAAAGAAAAATTGCACCTGGGCTAATTTTGTCATTTGTTGCGATGGTGTCGAAATAAGCTAAAATTTTGCAGGCAGATAGGAAACAGCCTGAGAAATTGGCTCGGGGCAGAGTCCTGAGATCTCGAAAAATTAACAAAGAAAAATCGCACCAGGGGCATTTTTGTCATTTGTCGCGTCGGTGTCGGAATGGGCTGAAATTTGGAAGGCTGATTGGAAACAGCCTGGGAATTGGGCTCGGGACGGAGTCCCGAGATCTCGAGAAATTAACAAAGAAATATCGCACCAGGGGCAATTTCGTCATTTGTCGCGACGATGTCGAATTTGGCTGAAATTTGGCGGCTGATTGGAAACGGCCCGAGAAATTTGGCTTGGGGTCGACTCTCGAGATCTCGAGAAATTTACAAGGAGAAATCGCACCAGTGATAATTTGGTCATTTGTAGCGACGGTGTCAGAATGGACTGAAATTTGGCAGGCTGATTGGAAACAGCCCGAGAAATTAGGCTCCGGGCTGAGTCCCGAGATAACGGGAAATTCACAAAGAAAAACCACACCAAGGGCAATTCTGTCATTTGTCGCGACGGTCTCGGACTGGGCTGAATTGTGGCACGCTGATTGAAAATGGCTCGAGAAATTGGGCTCCGACGGAGTCCCGAGATCTGGGAAATTATCAAAGAAAAATTGCACAAGGGGTAATTTCGTCATTTTTCGCGTCGATGTCGGAATGGGCTGAAATTTGGCAGGCTAATTGGAAACGGCCCGCGAAATTGGACTCGGGGCGGCGTCTCGAGATCTCAGGAAATTAACAAAGAGAAATCGCACCAGGGGTAATTTGGTCATTTGTTGCGACGGTTTCGCAATGGGCTGAAATTTGGCAGGCTGATTGGAAACAGCCCGAAAAATAGGTCTTGGGGCGGAGTCCCGAGATCTCGAGAAATTAACAAAGAAAAACCGCACCAGGGCATTTTTGTCATTTATCGCGACGATGTCGGAATGCACTGATATTTGGCAGGTTGATTGAAAACGGCCCGAGAAATTGGACTCGGGGTGAAGTCCTGAGATCTCGGGAAATTAACAAAGAAAAATCGAACCAGGGGCAATTTTGTCGTTTCTCGCGACGGTGTCAGAATGGGCTGAAATTTGGCAGGCTGATTGGAAACGGACCGAGAAATTGGACTCGGTGCGGAGTCTCGAGATCTCAAGAAATTAACAAAGAAAAACCGCACCAAGCGCAATTTTTTCATTTGTCGTGCAGTGTAGGAATGGGCTGAAATTTGGCAAGCTGATTGGAAACGGCCCAAGAATTTGGGCTAGGGGCGGAATCTTGATATCTCGGGAAATTAACAAAGAAAAACTACCACAGGGGCAATTTTGTCATTTGTCGCGACTGTGTCGGAATAGTCTAAAATTTGGCAGGCCGATTGGAAACTGCGCGAGAAATTTGACCCGGGGCAGAGTCCCGAGATCTCGGGAAATTAACAGTGAAATACCGCACCAGGGCCAATTTGGTCATTTGTTGCGACGGTGTCGAAATGGACTGAAATTTGGCAGGCTGATTGGAAGCAGTCAGAGAAATTGGACTCGGCGCGGAGTCCCGAGATCTCAAGAAGTTAACAAAGAAAAATCGCACCAGGGGTAATTTTGTCATTTGTCGCGAGGGTGTCGGAATGGGCTAAAATTTGGCAGGCTGATTGGAAACGGCCCGAGAAATTGGTCTCGGGGCAGGGTCCTGAGATCTCCAGAAATTAACAAAGAAAAATAGCACTAGGGCATTTTTGTCGTTTGTCGCGACGTTGTTGGAATGGGCTGAAATATGGCAAGCTGATTGGAAACGGCCGGAGAAATTGGAATCGAGGCGGAGTCCCGAGATCTTGGGAAATTAACAAAGAAAACCGCACCCGAGAAAATTTTGTCATTTGACGCGATGGTGTTGGAATGGGCTGAAATTTGGCAGAATGATTGGAAACAGCCCGAGAAATTGGACTCGTGGTGGAGTCCCGAGATCTAGAAAAATTAATAAAGAAAAATCGCACCAGGGACAATTTGGTTATTTGTCACGCTGGTATCGGAATGGGCCGAAATTTGGCAGGTTGATTGGAAAAGGCCCGAGAAATTGGACTCGGGGCGAAGTCCCGAGATCTCGGGAAATTAACAAAGAAAAATCGCAGTCGAGACAATTTTGTAATTTGTCGCAATGGTGTCGGAATGGGCTAAAATTTTGCAGGATGATTGGAAACGGCCCTAGAAATTGGACTCGGGGCGGAGTCCCTAGATCTTGAGAAATTAACAAAGAAAAGACTGGGCTGAAATTTGGCAAGCTAATTGGAAACGGCCAGAGAAATTGGACTCGGGGTGGAGTCCCGACGTTTCGAGAAATTAACAAAGAAAAACCGCACCAGGGGTAATTTCGTCATTTGTAGCTTCGATGTCGGAATGGGCCAAAATTTAGAAGGCTGATTGGAAACTGCTCGAGAAATTGGGCTAGATGCTGAGTCCCGAGATCTCGGGAAATTATCAAAGAAAAACCGCACTAGGGGCAATATTTTCATTTGTTGTGTGATGTAGGAATGGGTTGAAATTTGGTAGGCTAATTGGAAACGGCCCGAGAAATTGAGCTCGAGGCGGAGTCTTGATATCTCAGGAAATTAGCAAAGAAAAACCGCCCCAGGGGCAATTTCGTCATTTGTCGCAACAGTGTCGGAATCATCTGAAATTTGGCCGGCGGATTAGAAACGACGCGAGAAATTGTACTCGGGGCGAAGTCCCGAGATCTCGGGAAATTAAGGAAGAAAAACCACACCAGGGCCAATTTTGTCATTTGTCGCGACGGTGTCAAAATGGGCTGAAATTTGGTAAGCTGATTGGAAACGGCCCGAGAAATTGGGCTCAGGGCGGAGTCCTAAGATCTCGAGAAATTAACAAAGAAAAACCGCACCAGGGGAAATTTTGTCATTTATCACGACGGTGTTGGAATGGGCTGAAATTTAGAAGGCTAATTTGAAACGACGCGAGAAATTGGATTCGGCGCAGAGTCCTGAGACTAGGGAAATTAAAAAAAAATCGTACCAGGGGCAATTTTTTCAATTGTCGCGACGGTGTCGGAATGGGCTGAAATTTGCCAGGCTGATTGGAAACGGCTCGAGAAATTGGACTCGTGGCGAAATCACAAGATCCCGAAAAGTTAATAAAGAAAAATTGCACTAGGGACAATTTGGTCATTTGTCGCGATGATTTTGGAATGGGCTGAAATTTAGCAAGCTGATTGGAAATGGCACGAGAAAATGACTCGGGGCGGAGTCCCGAAATCTCGAGAAATTAAAAAAGAAAAACCACACCCTGGGCAATTTTGTCATTTGTCGCGACGATGTCAGAATGGGCTGAAATTTAGCAGGTTCATTGGAAACAGTGCGAGAAATTATACTCGGGGCGGAGTCCGGAGATCTCGAAAAATTAACAAAGAAAAATCGCACCGGGGGCAATTTTGTCATTTGTCGCGACGGCGTCGAAATGGGCTGAAATTTGGTAGGCGGATTGGAAACGACGTGAGAAATTGGACTCAGGGTGGAGTCCCGAGATCTCGGGAAATTAACAAAGAAAAATCACACCAGGGTCAATTTTGTCATTTGTCGCAACGGTGTCGGAATGGGCTGAAATTTGGTAGGCTGATTGGAAACGGCCCGAGAAATTGGGCTCGGGGCGGAGTCCCGAGATCTCGAGAAATTATCAAAGAAAAATCGCACCGGGGACAATTTTTTCATTTGTCGTGCGGGAAAGGAATAGACAGAGATTTGGCAGGCTGATTGGAAACGACCTGAGAAATTGGGCTCGGGGCTGAGTCTTGATATCTTGGGAAATTTAAAAAGAAAAACAACCCAAGTGGTAATTTTGTCATTTGTCGCGATAGTGTCGGAATGAGATGAAATTTGGCAGGCTGATTGGAAACGGCGCGAGAAATTAGACTCGATGCAGAGTCCCGAGATCTCGAGAAATTAACAAAGAAAAATCGCACCAGGGGCAATTTTGTCGTTTGTCGCGATGGTGTCGGAATGGGCTGAAATTTGGCAGGCTGATTGGAAACGGCCCGAGAAATTGTGCTCCGGGCGAAATCCTAAGATCTCGGGAAATTATCAAAGAAAAATCGCACCAGGGGCAATTTTGTCATTTGTCATGACGGTGTCGGAATGGGCTGAAATTTGCTAGGCTGATTGGAAACGGCCCGAGAAATTGGACTCGTGGCGAAGTCCTAAGATCCCGAAAAATTAATAAAGAAAAATTAAATTAGGGAAAATTTGGTCATTTGTCGCGACGGTTTCGGAATAGGCTGAAATTTAGCAGGCTGATTGGAAATGGCACGAGAAATTGGACTCGGGGCGGAGTCCCGAGATATCGGGAAATTAAAAAAGAAAAACCGCACCATGGGCAATTTTGTCATTTGTTACGACGGTGTCGGAATGAGCTGAAATTTGGTAGGTTGATTGGAAAGGGCCCGAGAAATTGGACACAGGGCAAAGTCTCGAGATCTCGAGAAATTAACAAAGAAAAACCGAACCTTGGGCAATTTTGTCATTTGTCGCGACGATGTCGGAATGGACTGAAATTTAGCAGGCTCATTGGAAACAGCGCGAGAAATTATACTCGAGGCGGAGTCCGGAGATCTCGGGAAATTAACAAAGAAAAACCGCACCAGGGGCAATTGTGTCATTTGTTGCGACGGTGCCGGAATGGGCTGAAATTTGGCAGGTTAATTGGAAACGGCCCAAGAAATTGGACTCGGGGCAAAGTCCCGAAATCTCAGGAAATTAACAAAGAAAAACCGCACTAGGGATAATTTTGTCATTTGTCGTGACGGTGTCGGAATGGACTAAAATTTGAAAGGTTGATTGGAAAATGCTCGAGAAATTGGACTCGGGGTGTAGACCCGAGACCTCAGGAAATTAACAAATAAAAGAATGGGCTGAAATTTGGTCGGCTGATTGGAAATGGCCCTAGAAATTGGACTCGGGGCGGAGTCCCGAGATCTCGAGAAATTATCAGAGAAAAAACACAGCAGGGGCAATTTTTTCATTTGTCGTGAGGTAAAAGAATGGACAGAAATTTGGCAGGCTGATTGGAAACGGCCCGAGAAATTGGGCTCGGGGCTGAGTCATGATATCTCGAGAATCTTAAAAAGAATAACCGCCACAAGGGCAATTTTGTTATTTGTCGTGACGGTGTCGGAATGGGATGAAATTTGGCTGGCTGATTGGAAACGACGCGAAAAATTAGACTCGATGCAGAGTCCCGAGATATCGAGAATTTTACAAAGAAAAATCGTACCAGGGCTAATTTTGTCATTTGTTGCGACGGTGTTGGAATGGGTTGAAATTTGGCAGGCTGATTGGAAACGGCCCGAGAAATTGGGCTCAGGGTGGAGTCCCGAGATCTTGAGAAATTATCAAAGAAAAATCGCACCAGGAGCAATTTTGTTGTTTGTCGCGACGGTGTCGGAATGGGCTGAAATTTGGCAAGCTGATTGGAAACGGCACGAGAAATTGGAAATAGCGCGAGAAATTATACTCAGGCCGGAGTCCTGAGATCTCGGGAAATTAACAAAGAAAAACTGCACTAGGGGCAATTTTGTCAATTGTCGTGACGGTGTCGGAATGGACTGATTTGGCAGGCTGATTGGAAATGGCCCGGGAAATTGGGCTCAGGGCGGAGTCCCGAGATCTCGAGAAATTATAAAAGAAAAACCGCACCAGGAGCAATTTTGTCGTTTGTCGCGACGGTGTCGGAATGGGCTGAAATTTGGCTGGCTGATTGGAAACGGCACGAGAAATTGGAAATGGCACGAGAAATTGGAAATGGCGCGAGAAATTATACTCAGGGCTGAGTCCTGAGATCTCGGGAAATTAACAAAGAAAAACCGCACTAGGTGCAATTTTGTCATTTGTCGTGATGGTGTCGGAATGGACTGATTTGGCAGGCTGATTGGAAACAGCCCGAGAAATTGGGCTCAAGGCGGAGTCTCGAGTTCTTGAGAAATTATCAAAGAAAAACCGCACCAGGAGCAATTTTGTCGTTTGTCGCAACGGTGTCGGAATGGGCTGAAATTTGGCAGGCTGATTGGAAACGGCACGAGAAATTGGAAATAGCGCAAGAAATTATACTCGGGGCGGAGTCCTGAGATCTCGGGAAATTAACAAAGAAAAACCACACTAGGGGGAATTTTGTCATTTGTCGTGACGGTGTCGGAATGGACTGATTTGGCAGGCTGATTGGAAATGGCCCGAGAAATTGGGCTTAGGGCGGAGTCCCGAGATCTCGAGAAATTATCGAAGAAAAACCGCACCAGGAGCAATTTTGTCGTTTGTCGCGACGATGTGGGAATGGGCTGAAATTTGGTAGGCTGATTGGAAACGGCACGAGAAATTGGGCTCGGGGTGGAGTCCCGAGATCTCGGGAAATTAACAAAGAAAAATCACACCCAGGGCAATTTTGTCATTTGTCGCGATGGTGTCGAAATGGACTGAAATTTTGCAGGCTGATTGAAAACGGCACGAGAAATTGGGCTGGAGATGGAGTCCCGAGATCTCGGGAAATTGACAAAGAAAAACCACACCAGGGGCATTTTTATCACTTGTCGCATTGGTGTCGAAACGGGCTGAAATTTGGAAGGCTGATTGGAAACTGCCCGAGAAATTGGGCTCGGGGCGGAGTCCCGAGATCTCGAGAAATTAACAAAGAAAAACCGCACCAAGGTCAATTTTGTCATTTGTCGCGACGGTGTCGGAATGGGCTGAAATTTGGAAGGCCGATTTGAAACGGCGCGAGAAATTGGACTCGGCGTAGAGTCCCGAGATCTCGAAAAATTAATAAAGAAAAATCGCACCAGGGACAATTTGGTCATTTGTCGCGACGGTGTCGGAATGGGATGAAATTTGGCAGGCTGATTGGAAACGGGGCGGGAAATTAGACTCGGTGCAGAGTCCCGAGATCTCGAGAAATTGACAAAGAAAAATCGCACCAGGGGTAATTTTGTCATTTGTCGCGACAGTGTCGGAATGGGCTGAAATTTGGCAGGCTGATTGGAAACGGCCCGAGAAATTGGGCTGGGGGTGGAGTCCCGAGATCTCGGGAAATTGACAAAGAAAAATCGCACCAGGGGCAGTTTTGTCACTTGTCGCGTTGGTGTCGAAATGGGCTGAAATTTGGAAGGCTGATTGGAAACGGCCCGAGAAATTGGGCTCGGGACGGCGTCCCGAGATCTCAAAAAATTAACAAAGAAAAACCGCACCTGGGGCAATTTTGTCATTTGTCGGGATAGTGTCGGAATTGACTGGAATATGGCCGGGTGATTGGAAACGATCCGAGAAATTGGGCTCTTGGTGGAGTCTTGAGATCTCTGAGAAGTAACAAAGAAAAACCACAGCAGGGGCAATCTTGTCATTTGTCACGGCGGTGTTAGAATGGACTGAAATTTGGCAGGCTGATTGAAAAGTGCCCGAGAAATTGGGCTCGGGGCGGAGTCTCAAGATCTCGAGAAATTAACAAAGAAAAGCCGCACCAGGGGCAATTCTGTCATTTGTCGCGACGGTGTCGGAATGGGCCGAGATTTTGCAGGCTTATTCAAAACGGCCCTAGAAATTGGGCTCGAGGCGGAGTCCCGAGATCTTAGGAAATTGTCAAAGAAAAATCGACCCAGGGGCAATTTTATCGTTTGCCACGTCGTTGTCGGAATATACTGAAATTTAGAAGGCAGATTGGAAACGGCCCGAGAAATTACACTCGTGGTGGAATCCCGAGATCTCGGGAAATTACCAAAGAAAAATCGCATCATGGCCAATATTTTCATTTGTCGCGACGATGTTAGAATGGGATGAAATTGCACAGGTTGATTGGAAACGACACAAGAAATTAGACTCTGGGCGAAATCCCGATATCTCGGGAAATTAACAAAGAAAAATCGCACCAGGGACAATTTTGTCATTTGTCGCGTCGGTATCGGAATGGGCTGAAATTTGGCAAGTTGATTGCAAACGGCCCGAGAAATTGGGCTCGGGGTGGAGTCCCGAGATCTCGAGAAATTATCAAAGAAAAATCGCACTAGGAGCAATTATGTCATTTGTCGCGTCAGTGTCGAAATGGGCTAAAATTTGGAAGGCTGATTGGAAACGGCCCAAGAAATTGGGCTCGGGGCGGAGTCCCGAGATCTCGAAAATTAACAAAGAAAAACTGCACTAGGGGCAATTTTGTCATTTGTCAGGACGGTGTCGAAATTGCCTAAAATATGGCAGGCTGATGGGAAACGACCCGAGAAATTGGGCTCGGGGTGGAGTCTTGAGATCTCAGGAAATTAAAAAAGAAAAACCGCAGCAGGGACAATTTTGTCATTTGTCGCGACAGTGTCGGAATAGGCTGAAATTTGGCAGGCTGATTGGAAACGGCCCGAGAAATTGGGCTCGGGGCGGAGTCCCAAGATCTCGGGAAATTATAAAAGTAAAATCGCAACAGGAGCAATTATGTCATTTGTCACGTCAGTGTCGGAATGGGCTGAAATTTGGATGGCTTATTGAAAACGGCCCGAGAAATTGGACTCGGGGTGGAGTCCTGAAATCTCGAAAAATTAATGAAGAAAAACCGCACCAGGGGCACTTTTGTAATTTTTCACGACAGTGTCGGAATGGGCTAAAAATTGGCAGGCTGATTGGAAACGGCCCGAGAAATTGGACTCGGGGCATAGTCCCGCAATCTCGGGAAATTAACAAAGAAAAATCGCACCAGGGGCAATTTTGTCATTTGTTGCGTCGCTGAGGAATGGGTTGAAATTTGGTAGGCTGATTAGAAACGGCCCGAGAAATTGGGCTCTGGACGGGGTCCTGAGATCTCTAGAAATTATCAAAGAAAAACCACACCAGGAGCAATTTTGTCATTTGTCGTGCGGTGTCGGAATGGACAAAAATTTTGCAAGCCGATTGGAAGCGGTCCGAGAAATAGGGCTAGGGACGTAGTACCGATATCTCGGGAAATTAACAAAGAAAAACCGTACCAGGGGCAATTTGTTCATTTGTCGCGACAGTGTTGAAATGGGCTAAAATTTGGAAAGCTGATTGGAAACAGCGCGAGAAATTGGAATCGGGGCGGAGTCCCTAGATCTCGAGAAACTAACAATGAAAAATCGCACCAGGGGCAATTTTGTCATTTGTCGCGTCGGTGTCAGAATGGGCTAAAATTTCGCAAGTGGATTGGAAACGGCCCGAGAAATTAGGCTCGGGGCTCTCGTGATCTCGAGAAATTAACAAAGAAAAACCGTACCAGGGGCAATTCTGTCATTTGTTGCGACGATGTCGGAATGGTCTTAAATTTGGTAGGCTTATTGAAAACGGCCCGAGAACTTGGGCTCGGGTCGGAGTCCCGACATCCTGGGAATTATTAAAGAAAAATCGCCCCAGGGGCAATTTTGTCATTTGCTGCGTCGGTGTCGAAATGGGCTAAAATTTAGTAGGCTGATTGGAAACGGCTCGAGAAATTGGGCTCGTGGTGGAATCCCGAGATCTCGGGAAATTAAAAAAGAAAAATTGCACCTGGGGCAATTTTGTCATTTGTCGCGACGGTGTCGGAATGGGTTGAAATTTGACAGGCTGATTGGAAACGGCGCGAGAAATTGGACTCGGCGCAAAATCCCGAGATCTCGAGAAATTAATAAAGAAAGACCGTACCAGGGGCAATTTTGTCATTTGTTGTGGTGGTGTCGAAATTGGCTGAAATTTGGCAGGCTGATTGGAAACGGCCTGAGAAATTGGACTCGGGGTGGAGTCCTGAGATCTGAAGATATTAACAAAGAAAACTGCACGAGGGGCAATTTTGTCATTACTCACGACGGTATCGGAATGGGCTGAAATTTGCCATGCTGATTGGAAACGGCCCGAGAAATTGGACTCGTGGCTAGGGGTGGGCGCGGGTCCATTCAGTTCGGTTGTAAAGGGAGCCGACCCGAACCAAAATTTTCGGGCATTTAGTAAATGGAACCGTCGGGTCAAAATATAATTATAGAACCGTTCTGGTTCGGTTCCATTCGGTTCGGTTCGGTTCTATACTATAATTAAATTTTTTAACATTTATAACAACATTATATAAATACAACTAATGACACATTCAATGGTTTTGAAATGTCAGAGATTAGTAGACTACCTTGTTGAAATGATCGCTACCGTCAAAATTTCGGTTGGCGGAGGTCACAGCGTCGGTCGATGATTGTATAGGTTTGGGAATGTCAGCAAGGCTACGAGAGTCGAGACAGCGTTTTGCACTTTAGTGTAGGTGTTTAGAATTATTTAGTGGGTTGGATCTTGCTGGGTTAAGAAATGAGACAATAAAATGGGTAATAGGGCCAAAAATTAAAAAAAATAGAAATGAAACAAATTATTGAACGAAAAATTTGGATTTCGAAATTGTTAATTTGTTAATTTGTTTAGAAAAAATTAAAATTAAAATAATTTGATTTATTCAATATAAAAAAATAGAAAGATTCAATTCTTATTCGGTTCTTCGGTTCTTGATCTAGAACCGAGAACCGAACCATACACGTCGATTCTCAATTCAGATACCCGTTCGGGTATTTAATTTGACAAGAACCGTCAGGTTCTGTCCGTTTCAGTTCGGGTTCGGTTCGGGAGATTTGCCCAGCCCTACTCGTGGCGAAGTCCTAAGATCCCGAAAAATTAAAAAAGAAAAATCGTACTAAGGACAATCTAGTCATTTGTCGCGACGGTGTCAGAATTGGCTGAAATTTCCCAAGCTGATTGGAAACGGCCCAAGAAATTGGACTCGGTGCGGAGTCCCGAGATCTCGGGAAATTAACAAAGAAAAATCGCACCAGGGGCAATTTTATCATTTGTCGCGACGGTGTCAGAATGGACAGAAATTCAGCAGGCTTATTGGAAACGGCGGGAGAAATTGGACTTGAGGCGGAGTCCCGAGATCTCGGGAAATTAAAAAAGAAAAACCGCACCAGTGGCAATTTTTTCATTTGTCGTGAGGGTGTCGAAATGCGCTGAAATTTGGCAGGCTGATTGGAAATGGCCCTAGAAATTTGGCTCGGGGCGGAGTCTCGAGATCTCGGGAAATTAACAAAGAAAAATCGCACCATAGGCAATTTTGTCATTTGTCCCGACAATGTCGAAATGGGCTGAAATTTAGTAGGCTCATTGGAAATGACGCGAGAAATTAGACTCGGGGTGGAGTCCCGAGATCTCAGAAAATTAACAAAGAAAAATCGCACCAGGGGCAATTTTGTCTTTTGTCGCGACGGTATTGGAATGGACTGAAATTTAGCATGTTGATTGGAAACGGCTCGAGAAATTGGACTCGGGGCGGAGTCTCGAGATCTCGGGAAATTGACAAAGAAAAGAATGGGCTGAAATTTGGAAGGCTGATTGGAAATGGCCCAAGAAATTGGGCTAAAGATGAATTCCCGAGAACTTCGGAAATTAACATAGAAAAACCGCACAAGGGACAATTTTGTCATTTGTCATGACGGTGTCGGTATAAGCTAAAATTTGGCAGGCAGATTGAAAACGGCCTGAAAAATTCAGCTCGGGGAGGAGTCCGAGATCTCGGGAAATTATCAAAGAAAAACCGTACCAAGGGTAATTTTGTCATTTGTCGCGTCGGTATCGGAATGGACTGAAATTTTGCAGGCTGATTAGAAACGGAGCGAGAAATTGAACTCCGAACGAAGTCCCGAGATCTCGAGAAATTAACAAAGAGAAATCGCACCAGGGGCAATTTTGTCATTTGTCGCATCGGCGTCGGAATGGGTTGAAATTTGGCAAGTTAATTGGAAACGGCCTGAGAAATTGGGCTCGGGGCGGATTCTCGAGATCTCAGGAAACTATCAAAGAAAAACAGCACACGGGCAATTCTGTCATCTGTCGCATCGGTGTCGGAATGGGCTGAAATTTGGCGGGTTGATTGGGAACGGCCCGACAAATTGGACTCGGGGCGGAGTCCCGAGATCTCGGGAAATTAACAGAAAAAAACCGCACTAAGGGCAAGTTTGTCATTTGTCGTGACGGTGTCGAAATGGGCTGAAATTTGGCAGGAATGATTGGAAACGGCTCAAGAAATTGGACTTGGGACGGTGTCCCGAGATCTCTGGAAATTAACAAAGAAAAATCGCACCAGGGGCAATTTTGTCATTTGTCGTGATGGTGCCAGAATGGGCTGAAATTTGGTAGGCTGATTGGAAATGGCCCGAGAAATTGGACTCGGGGTGGAGTCCCGAGATCTCGTGAAAGTAACAAAGAAAAATCGCACCAGGGGCAATTTCATCATTTGTCGCGACGGTGTCGGAATGGCTGAAATTTGGCAGGCTGATTGGAAACAGCCCGAGAAATTGGGCTCGGGACGAAGTCACGAGATCTTGGAAAATTATCAAAGAAAAACTGCAGAGGGGCAATTTTGTCATCTTTCGTATCGGTGTCGGAATGGACTGAAATTTGGCAGGCTGATTGGAAACGGCCCGAGAAATTGGACACGGGGCGGAGTCCCGAGATCTCAGGAAATTAACGAAGAAAAATCGCACCAGGGGCAATTTTGTTATTTATCGCGACGGTGTCGAAATGGGCTGAAATTTGGCTGGCTGATTGGAAACGGCCCGAGAAATTGGACTCGGGGCAGAATCCCAAGATCTCGGGAAATTAACAAAGAAAAATCCCACCAGGGCCAATTTTGTTAGTTGTCGCGACGGTGTCGAAATGAGCTGAAATTTGGCAGGCTGATTGGAAACGGCTCGAGAAATCGGGCTCGGTGCGGAGTCTCGAGATCTCGGGAAATTAACAAAGAAAAATAACACCAGGGGCAATTTTGTCATTTGTCACAACGGTGTCGGAATGGACTAAAATTTGGCAGGCTGATTTGAAACGGCCCGAGGAATTGGACTCGGGGCGGAGTATCGAGATCTCGGGAAATTAAGAAAGAAAAATCGCACCAGGAACAATTTTGACATTTGTCGCGACGGTGTCGGAATGAGCTGAAATTTGGCAAGCTGATTGGAAACTGCCCGAGAAATCGGACTCGTGGCAGAGTCCCGAGATCTCGAAAAATTAATAAAGAAAAATCGGACCAGGGGCAATTTTATCATTTGTCGCGACGGTGTCGGAATGGGCTGAAATTTGGAAGGCTGATTGGAAACAGCTCGAGAAATTTGACTCGGGGTAAAGTCCTGAGATCTCAAAAAATTAACAAAGAAAAATCGCACCGGGGGCAATTTTGTCATTTGTCGTGACATTGTCCGAATGGACTGAAATTTTGCAGGCTGATTGGAAATGGTTCGAGAAGTTGGACTCCGGGCAAAGTCCCGAGATCTCGGGAAATTAATAAAGAAAACCCGCACCTGGGGCAATTTTGTCATTTGTCGCGTCGTTGTCGGAGATCGCTGAAATTTGGAAGGTTGATTGGAAATGGCCCGAGAAATTGTGCTCTGGACGAAGTCCGGAGAACTCGGGAAATTAACAATGAAAAATTGGACAATGGAGAATTTTGTCATTTGTCGCGATGATGTCGGAATAAGCTGAAATTTGGCAGGCAGATTGAAAACGGCCTGAGAAATTGGGCTCGGGGCGGAGTCCCGAGATCTCGGGAAATTAACAAAGAAAAATCACACCAGGGGCAATTTTGTAATTTGTTACGACGGTGCCGAAATTGGCTGAAATTTGGAAGGCTGATTGGAAATGGCCCGAGGAAATGGGCTCGGTGCAAATTGCCGAGATCTAGAGAAATTAACAAAGAAAAATCGCACCAGGTGCGATTTTGTCATTTTTCGCTACGGTGTCGGAATGGGCTGAAATTTGGATGGTTGATTGAAAACGGCCAGAGAAATTTGTTTTGGGACAGTGTCCCGGGATCTTAGGAAATTATCAAGCAAAAATCGCACCGGGGGCGATTTTGTCATTTGCCGCGACGGTGTCGGAATGGGTTGAAATTTTGTAGTCTGATTGGAAACGGCCCGAGAAATTGGACTCATGGCAGAGTCCCGAGATCTCGAGAAATTGACAAAGAAAAACTGCACCAAGGGTAATTTTGTCATTTGTCGCGACATTGTCGGAATGGACTGAAATTTTGCAGGCTGATTGGAAACGGTTCGAGAAGTTGGACTCCGGGCAGAGTCCCGAGATCTCGAGAAATTAATAAAGAAAACCCGCACCTGGGGCAATTTTGTCATTTGCTGCGTCGTTGTCGAAGATCACTGAAATTTGGAAGGTTGATTGGAAATGGCCCGAGAAATTGGGCTCGGGACGAAGTCCGGAGAACTCAGGAAATTAACAATGAAAAATCGCACAGTGGACAATTTTGTCATTTGTCGCGATGGTGTCGGAATAAGCTGAAATTTGGCAGGTAAATTGAAAACGGCCTGAGAAATTGGGCTTGGGGCGGAGTCCCGAGATCTCGAAAAATTAACAATGAAAAATCACACCATGGGCAATTTTGTCATTTGTCGGGATGGTGTCGGAATTGGCTAAAATATGGCAGGTTGATTGGAAATGACCCGAGAAATTGGGCTCGGGGCGGAGTCCCAAGATTTTGAAAAACTAACAAAGAAAAGCAGCACCAGGGGCAATTCTGTCATTTGTTGCAACGGTGTCGAAATGGACCAAAATTTTGTCTCGAGATCCCGGGAAATTGTCAAAGAAGAATCGTCCCAGGGACAATTTTGTCATTTGCCGCTTCGTCTTAGAATATGCTGAAATTTAGAAGGCAAATTGGAAATGGATCAAGAAATTACGCTCGTGGTGGAATCCCAAGATCTCGGGGAAATTAACAGAGAAAAATCGCACCAAGGGCAATTTCGTCATTTGTCGCGACGGTGTCGGAATGGGATGAAATTTGGCAGGCTGATTGGAAACGGCACGAGAAATTGGACTCGGCACAGAGTCCCAAGATCTCGAGAAATTAACAAAGAAAAACCGCATCAGGGACAATTTTGTCATTTGTCGCGACAGTGTCGAAATGAAGTGAAATTTGCCGGCTGATTGGAAAGGGCCTGAGAAATTGGGCTTGGGGCGGAGTCCCGAGATCTCGGGAAATTATCAAAGAAAAATCGCACCAGGGGTAATTTTATCATTTCTCGTGACGGTGTCGAAATGGGATGAAATTTGGCAGGCTGATTGGAAACGGCGCGACAAATTGGGCTCGGAGCGGAGTCCCGAGACCTCAGGAAATTATCAAAGAAAAATTGCACCAGGGGCAATTTTTTCTTTTGTCGTACGGTGAAGGAATGGGCTGAAATTTGTCAGGCTGATTGGAAATGGCCCGAGAAATTGGGCTCGGGGCGGAGTCCCGAGATCTCGGGAAATTATCAAAGAAAAATCGCACCAGGGGCAATTTTGTCATTTGTCGCGACGTGTCAGAATGGGATGAAATTTAGCAGGCTGATTGGAAACGACGCGATAAATTGGGCTCGGGGCGGAGTCCCGAGACCTTGGGAAATTATCAAAGAAAAATCGCACTAGGGGGAATTTTTTCTTTTGTTGTGTGGTGTAAGAATGGGTTGAAATTTGTCAGGCTGATTGGAAATGGCCCAAGAAATTGGGCTCGGGGCGGAGTCCCGAGATCTCGGGAAATTATCAAAGAAAAACCGCATTAGGGGCAATTTCTCCATTTGTCGCAACGGTGTCGGAATTGGATGAAATTTGGCAGACTGATTGGAAACGACGCAACAAATTGGGCTCGGGGCGGAGTCTCGAGATCTTGAGAAATTATCAAAGAAAAATCGCACTAGGGGCAATTTGGTCATTTGTCGCGACGATGTCAGAATGGGTTGAAATTTTGCAGGCTGATTGGAAACGGCCCGAGAAATTGGACTGGGTGCGGAGTCCCGAGATCTCGAGAAATTAAAAAAGAAAAACCACACCTAGGGTGATTTTGTTATTTGTCGCGACGGTATCGAAATGGCCTGAAAATTTGCAGGCTGATTGGAAACGGATCGAGAAATTGGACTCGGGGCGGAGTCCCGAGATCTCAGGAAATTTTCAAAGAAAAATCGCACCATAGCCAATTTTTTTATTTGTCGCGACGGTGCGAGAATGGGCTGAAATTTTGCAGGCGGATTGGAAACGACCCAAGAAATTGGGCTCGGGGCGGAGTCCCGAGATCTCGAGAAACTATCAAAGAAAAACTGCACAGGGGAAATTTAGTCATCGATCGAATCGGTGTCGGAATGGGTTGAAATTTGGCCGGCTGATTGGAAACGACCCGAGAAATTGGACTCGGGGCAAAGTCCCGAGATCTCGGGAAATTAAAAGAAAAAAATCGCACTTGGGGTAATTTTGTTTGTTGTCGCGATGGTGTCGGAATGGGCTGACCTTTGGCAAGCTGATTAGAAACTGCCCGAGAAATTGGACTCGGGGCGAAGTCCCGAGATGTCGGGAAATTAACAAAGAAAAATCGTACCAGGGGCAATTTTGTCACTTTTCGTGACGGTGTCAGAATATGCTGAAATTTGGCAGGCTAATTGGAAACGGTCTGAGAAATTGGGCTCGAGGCAAAGTCCCGAGATCTCGGGAAATTACCAACGAAAACCACACCAGGGGCAATTTTGTCATTTGTCGCGACGGTGTCAGAATGGGATGAAATTTGGTAGGCTGATTGGAAACGACTCTAGAAATTAGACTCAGCGCAGAGTCCCAAGATCTCGAGAAATTAACAAAGAAAAACAGCACCGGGGGAAATTTTGTCATTTGTCGCTAGCGTGTCGGAACGCGCTGAAATTTGGCAGGCTGATTGGAAATGGCCCTAGAAATTGGACTCAGGGTAAAGTCTCGAGATCTCGAGAAATTAACAAAGAAAAGAATGGGCTGAAATTCGGCAGGTTGATTGGAAACGGCCCGAGAAATTGGACTCGGGATGGAGTCCCGTGATCTCGAGAAATTAACAAAGAAAAGCCGCACTAGAGGCAATTTTGTCATTTGTCGCGACGGTGTCGGAATGGGCTGAAATTTTGCAGGCCAATTGGAAACGACTCGAGAAATTGGACTCGGGGCAGAGTCCCGAGAGACCTCGGGAAATTAACAAAGAAAAACCGCACCAGGGGCAATTTTGTAATTTGTTGCGACCTTGTCGAAATGGACTGAAATTTTGCAAGCTGATTGGAAATGGCCCAAGAACTTGGACTCGGGGCGGAGTCCCAAGATCTCGGAAAATTAACAAAGAAAAATCGTACCAGGGGCAAATTTGTCATTTATCACGTCGGTGTCGGAATGGGTCGAAATTTGGCAGGCAGAATGGAAACGACCCGAAAAATTGGGCTCGAGGCGGAGTCCGGAGATCTCGGGAAATTAACAAAGAAAAACCACACTAGGGGCAATTTTGTCATTTGTCACGATGGTGTCCGAATGGGTCGAAATTTTACAGGCTGATGGGAAACGGCCTGAGAAATTGGGCTCGGGGCGGAGTCTTGAGATCTCGGGAAATTAACAAAGAAAATCAGCACCGTGGGAATTTTTGAAATTTGTCGCAATGGTGTCGGAATGGGCCGAAATTCAACAGGCTGATTGGAAACGGCTCGAGAAATTGAGCTCGGGGTGGAGTCCTAAGAACTCGGGAAATTTACAAAGAAAAACCGCACTAGGGGCAATTTTGTCATTTATCTCTACGGTGTTGGAATGGGCTGAAATTTTGCAGGCTGATTGGAAACGGCCCGAGAAATTTAACTCAGGGCGGAGTCCCGAGATCTCGAGAAATTAACAAAGAAAAATCGCACCAGGGGCAATTTTGTCATTTGTCGCGATGATGTCAGAATGGGCTGAAATTTGGCAGACTGATTGGAAATGGCTCAAGAAATTGGGCTCGGGGCAGAGTCCCGAGATCTCGAGAAATTATCAAAGAAAAATTGCACCATAGGCATATTTGTCATTTGTATTGACGGTGTCGGAATGGACTGAAATTTTGCAAGCTGATTGGAAACGGCCCAAGAAGTTGGATTCGGGGCGGAGTCCCGAGATCATGGGAAATTAACAAAGAAAAACCTTACCAGGGGCAAATTTGTCATTTGTCGCGTCGGTGTCGGAATGGGCTGAAATTTGGCAGGCTGAATGGAAACGACACGAAAAATTGGGCTTGGGGCGAAGTCCCGAGATCTCGGGAAATTAACAAAGAAAAACCGCACTAGGGGAAATTTTGTCATTTGTCGCGATGGTGTCCAAATGGGCCGAAATTTAGCAGGCTGATTGGAAACGACCCGAGAAATTGGGCTCGGGGCGGAGTCTCGAGATCTCGGGAAATTAACAAAAAAATCCACACCAGGGGCAATTTTGTCATTTATCGTGATGGTGTCGGAATGGGCTAAAATTTGACAGGCCGATCGGAAACAAAATCCGCGCCGGTGTCGGAATGGGCTAAAATTTGACAGGCTGATCGGAAATAAAAATCCGCGCCGCACTGGGGGGCAATTTCGTCATTTTTCACGACGGTGTCGGAATGGGCTAAAATTTGACAGGCTGATCGGAAATAAAAATCCGCGCCGCACTGGGGGGCAATTTCGTCATTTTTCACGACGGTGTCGGAATGGGCTAAAATTTGACAGGCTGATCGGAAATAAAAATCCGCGCCGCACTGGGGGGCAATTTCGTCATTTTTCACGACGGTGTCGGAATGGGCTAAAATTTGACAGGCTGATCGGAAATAAAAATCCGCGCCGCACTGGGGGGCAATTTCGTCATTTTTCGCGCCGGTGTCGGAATGGGCTAAAATTTGACAGGCCGATCGGAAACAAAATCCGCGCCGTACTGGGGGGCAATTTCGTCATTTTTCGCGACGGTGTCGAAATGGGCTAAAATTTGACAGGCCGATCGGAAACAAAATCCGCGCCGGTGTCGGAATGGGCTAAAATTTGACAGGCCGATCGGAAACAAAATCCGCGCCGCACTGGGGGGCAATTTCGTCATTTTTCGCGACGGTGTCGGAATGGGCTAAAATTTGACAGGCCGATCGGAAACAAAATCCGCGCCGGTGTCGGAATGGGCTAAAATTTGACAGGCCGATCGGAAACAAAATCCGCGCCGCACTGGGGGGCAATTTCGTCATTTTTCGCGACGGTGTCGGAATGGGCTAAAATTTGGCATGCTGATTGGAAACGGCAGAGAAATTGGACTCGGGGCGGAGTCTCGAGATCTCGTGAAATTAACATAGAAAATTGCACCGGGGGCAATTTTGTCATTAGTCGCGACAGTTTCGGAATAGGCTGAAATTTGGCAGGCTGATTGGAAACGCCCCAAGAAATTGGGCTCGGGACGGAGTCCTAAGATCTCGGGAAATTATCAAAGGAAAAATTGCATAGGCGCAATTTTGTCATCTGTCGCATCAGTGTCGGAATGGGCTGAAATTTGGCAGGCTGATTGGAAACGACCCGAGAAATTGGACATGGGGCGGAGTCCCAAGATCTAGGGAAATTAACAAAGAAAAATCGCACCCGAGGCAATTTTGTTATTTATCGCGACGGTGTTGGAATGGGCTGAAATTTGGCAGACTGATTGGAAACGACCCGAGAAATTGGACTCGGGGCGGAGTCCCGAGATCCCGGGAAATTAACAAAGAAAAATCTGAACAGGGGCAATTTTGTCAGTTGTCGCGACGGTGTCGAAATGAGCTGAAATTTGGTAGGCTGATTGGAAACGGCCCGAGAAATTGGGCTTGGTACGGAGTCCCGAGATCTTGAGAAATTAACGAAGAAAAATCGCACTAGGGGTAATTTCGTCATTTGTCACAACGGTGTCGGAATGGACTGAAATTTGGCAGGCTGATTGGAAACAGCCCGAGGAATTAGACTCGGGGCGGAGTACCGAGATCTCGAGAAATTAAGAAAGAAAAATCGCACCAGGGGGGATGCTGACATTTGTCACGACGGTGTCGGAATGAGCTAAAATTTGGCAGGCTGGTTGGAAATGGCCCAAGAAATTGGACTCGTGGCGGAGTCTCGAGACCTCGAAAAATTAACAAAGAAAAATCGGACCAGGGACGATTTTATCATTTGTCATGACGGTGCCGGAATGAGCTAAAATTTGGAAAGCTGATTGGAAACGGCCCGAGAAATTGGACTCGGGATGAAGTCCCGAGATCTCAGAAAATTAACAAAGAAAAATCGTACCTGGGGCAACTTTGTTAGTTGTCACGACATTGTCGGAATGGGCTTAAATTTGGCAGCTTATTGGAAATGGCCCGAGAAATTGGACTCAGGGCGGAGTCTCGAGATCTCGGGAAATTAACAAAGAAAAGAATGGGGTAAAATTTGGCAGGTTGATTGGAAACGGCCTGAGAAATTGGACTCAGGATGGAGTCCCGCGATCTCGGGAAATTAACAAAGAAAAGCCGCACCAGAGGCAATTTCGTCATTTGTCGCGACGGTGTTGGAATGGGCTGAAATTTTGCAGGCTGATTGGAAACGGCCAGAGAAATTGGACTCGGGGCAGAGTCCCGAGATCTCGGGAAATTAACAAAGAAAAATCGCACCAGGGGTAATTTTGTCATTTGCTGCGACATTGTCGGAATGGACTAAAATTTTGCAAGCTGATTGGAAATGGCCCAAGAAGTTGGACTCGGGGCGGAGTCCCGAGATCTCGGGAAATTAACAAAGAAAAACCGTACCAGGGGTAAATTTGTCGTTTGTCATGTCGGTGTCGGAATGGGCCGAAATTTGGCAGGCAGAATGGAAACGACCCGAAAAATTGGGCTCTGGGCAGAGTCCCGAGATCTCAAGAAATTAACAAAGAAAAACCACACTAGGGTCAATTTCATCATTTGTCGCGATGGTGTCCGAATGGGCCGAAATTTTACAGGCTGATGGGAAACAGCTTGAGAAATTGGGCTCGGGGCGGAGTCCCGAGATCTCGGGAAATTAACAAAGAAAATCAGCACCGTGGGAATTTTTGTCATTTGTCATGATGGTATCGAAATGGGCCGAAATTTTGTAGGCTGATTGGAAACGGCCCGAGAAATTGGGCTCGGGGCGGAGTCCTGAGAACTCGGGAAATTAACAAAGAAAAATCGCACTAGGGGCAATTTTGTCATTTGTCTCTACGGTGTTGGAATGGGCTGAAATTTTGCAGGCCGATTGGAAACGGCCCGAGAAATTTGACTCGGGGCGGAGTCCCGAGATCTCGAGAAATTAACAAAAAAAAATCGCACCAGGGGCAATGTTGTCATTTGTCATGACCGTGTCGGAATGGGCTGAAATTTGGCAGACTGATTGGAAATGGCCCGAGAAATTGGGCTCAGGGCGGAGTCCCGAGATCTCGAGAAATTATCAAAGAAAAATCGCACCAGGGGCAAATTTATCATTTGTATCGATGGTGTCGGAATGGACTAAAATTTTGCAAGCTGATTGGAAACGGCCCAAGAAGTTGGATTTGGGGCGGAGTCCCGAGATCACGAAAAATTTACAAAGAAAAACCTTACCAGGGGCAAATTTATCATTTGTCGCGTCGGTGCCGGAATGGGCCGAAATTTGGCAGGCAGAATGGAAACAGCCCGATAAATTGGGCTCGGGGCGGAGTCCTGAGATCTCGGGAAATTAACAAAGATAAATCGCACTAGGGGAAATTTTTTCATTTGTCGCGATGGTGTCCAAATGGGTTGAAATTTGGCAGGCTGATGGGAAACGGCCTGAGAAATTGGGCTCGGGACGGAGTCCCGTGATCTCGGGAAATTAACAAAAAATTCCCCACCAGGGGCAATTTTGTCATTTGTCTTGATGGTGTCAGAATGGGTCAAAATTTGGCAGGCTGATTGGAAATGGCCTGAGAAATTGGTCTCGGGGCGGAGTCCCGAGATATCGAGAAATTAACAAAGAAAAATCGCACCAGGGGCAATTTTGTCATTTGTCGCGACAGAGCCAAAATGGGCTGAAATTTGGCAGGCTGATTGGAAACGGCCCGAGAAATTTGGCTCGGGGCGGAGTCCCGAGATCTCGTAAAATTAACAAAGAAAAATCGCACCTGAGCAATTTTGTCAATTGTCGCGACGGAGTCGAAATTGGCTGAAATTTGGCAGGCTGATTGGAAACGGCCCGAGAAATTGGACACGGGGCGGAGTCCCGAGATCTCGGGAAATTAACAAAGAAAAGTTGCATCTGACGTAATTTTGTTATTTATCGAGACGATGTCGAAATGGGCTGAAATTTGGCAGGCTGATTGGAAACGGCCCGAGAAATTGGACTCGAGGCGAAGTCCCGAGATCTCGGGAAATTCACAAAGAAAAATCCCACCAGGGGAAACTTTGTCAGTTGTCGTGACGATGTCGAAATGAGCTGAAATTTGGCAGGCTGATTAGAAACGGCCGAGAAATTGGGCTTCGTGCGGAGTCTCGAGATCTCTAGAAATTAACAAGGAAAAATCGCACTAGGGGCAATTTTGTCATTTGTCACAACGGTGTCGGAATGGACTGAAATTTGGCAGGCTGATTGGAAACGACCCGAGGAATCGAACTCGGGGCAGAGTACCAAGATCTTGGGAAATTAAGAAAAAAAATCGCACCAGGGGCAATTTTGACATTTGTCACGACGGTGTCGGAATGAGCAGGCTGATTGGAAATGGCCCAAGAAATTGGACTCGTGGCGGAGTTCCGAGATCTCGAATAATTAACAAAGAAAAATCGAACCAGGGGCAATTTTATCATTTGTCGCGACGGTGCCGGAATGGGCTGAAATTTGGAAGGCTGATTGGAAACGGCCCGAGAAATTGGACTCGGGGCGAAGTCCCGAGATCTCTGAAAATTAACGAAGAAAAATCGCACCTGGGATAATTTTGTCAGTTGTCGCGATAGTGTCGGAATGGGCTGAAATTTGGCAGGCTTGTTGGAAACTGCCCGAGAAATTGGGCTAGGGGCGGAGTCTCGAGATCTCAGGAAATTAACAAAGAAAAATCTCACCAGGGGCAATTTTGTCATTTGTCACAACGGTGTCGGAATGGACTGAAATTTGGCAGGTTGATTGAAAACGGCCCAAGAAATTGAACTCGGGGTGGAGTCCCGAGATCTCGGGAAATTAATAAAGAAAAATCGCACCAAGGGCCATTTTGTCATTTGTCATGACGGTGTAGAATGGGCTGAAATTTGGTAGGCTGATTGGAAACTGTCTGAGAAATCGAACAAGTGGAGGAGTCCCGAGATCTCAAAAAATTAACGAAGAAAAATTGCACCGGGGGCAATTTTGTCATTTGTTGCAACGGTGCCAGAATGGGCTGAAATTTCGCAGGCTGACTGGAAACCGCCCGAGAAATTGGACTGGGCGTAGAGTCCCGAGATCTCGAGAAATTAACAAAGAAAAATCACACCAAGGGCATTTTTGTCATTTGTCGCGACGGTGTCGGAATGGGCCGAAATTTGGCAGGCTGATTGGAAAGGGCCCGAGAAATTGGGCTCGGGGCGGGGTCCCGAGATCTTGTGAAATTATCAAAGAAAAATCGCACCAAGGGCAATTTTGTCATTTGTCGTGACGGTGTCGGAATGGGATGAAATTTGGCAGGCTGATTGAAAACGGCGGGACAAATTGGGCTCGGGGCATAGTCCCGAGATCTCTAGAAATTATCAAAGAACAATCGCACCAGGGGCAATTTTTTCGTTTGTTGTGTGGTGTAGGAATGGTCTGAAATTTGGCAGGCTGATTGAAAACGACCCGAGAAATTGGGATCGGGGCGGAGTCCCGAGATCTCGAGAATTTAACAAAGAAAAATTGTACCATGGTCAATTTTATCATTTACCGCGACGGTATTGGAATCGGCCGAAATTTGGCAGGCTGATTGGAAACGGCCTAGGAAATTGGACTCGTGGTGGAGTCCCGAGATCTCGAAAAATTAACAAAAAAAATCGCACCAGGGACAATTTGGCAGTTTGATTGGAAACGGCCCGAGAAATTGGACTTGGGGCGGAGTCTCGAGATCTCAGGAAATTAACAAAGAAAAATCGCACCCGGGGCAATTTTGTCATTTGTCGCGATGGTGTCGGAATAGGTTGAAATTTTGCAGGCTGAATGGAAACGGCCTAAGAAATTGGACTCGGGGTGTAGTCCCGAGATCTCGAGAAATTAACAAAGAAAAATCGAACCAGGGGCATTTTTGTCACTTGTCGCGTTGGTGTCGAAATGGGCTGAAATTTGGAAGTCTGTTTGGAAACGGCTCGAGAAATTGGGCTCGAGGCGGAGTCCAGAGATCTCGAAAAATTAACAAAGAAAAACCGCACCAGGGGCAATTTTGTCATCTGTCGGGACGGTGTCGAAATTGGCTGAAATATGGCAGGCTGATTGAAAACGACCTGAGAAATTGGGCTCGAGGTGGAGTCTTGAGATCTCGGGAAATTAGCAAAGAAAAACCGCAGCATGGGCAATTTTGTCATTTGTCGCGACAGTGTCGGAATGGACTAAAATTTGGCCGGCTGATTGAAAACAGCCCAAGAAATTGGGCTAGGGGCGGATTCCCAGGATCTCGAGAAATTAAAAAAAAGCAGCACCAGGGGCGATTCTGTCATTTGTTGCGACGGTGTCGGAATGGGCCGAAATTTTGCAGGCTTATTGAAAACGGCCTGAGAAATTGGGCTCGAGGTGGAGTCCCGAGATCTCGGGAAATTAACAAAGAAAAATCGAATCGAAGGCCATTTTGTCATTTGTAATGACGGTGTCAGAATGGGTTGAAATTTGGCAGGCTGATTGGAAACTGCCCGAGAAATCAGACTCGTGGCGGAGTCCCGAGATCACAAAAAATTACTGAAGAAAAATCGCACTGAGGGCAATTTTGTCATTTGTTGTGACAGTGCCAGAATGGGCTGAAATTTCGCTGGCTGATTGGAAACGGCCTGAGAAATTGGACTCGACGCAGAGTCCCGAGATCTCGAGAAATTGACGAAGAAAAATTGCACCAGGGGCAATTTTGTTATTTGTCGCGACGGTGTCGAAATTGGCCGAAATTTGGCAGGCTGATTGGAAAGGGCCCGAGAAATTGGGCTCGGGGCGGGGTCTTGAGATCTCGTGAAATTATCAAAGAAAAACCGCACCAAGGGCAATTTTGTCATTTGTTGCGACGGTGTCGGAATGGGATGAAATTTGGCAGGCTGATTGAAAACGACGGGACAAATTGGGCTCGGGGTGTAGTCCCGAGATCTCGAGAAATTATCAAAGAACAATCGCACTAGGGGCAATTTTTTCATTTGTCGTGCAATGTAGGAATGGTCTGAAATTTGGCAGGCTGATTGGAAACGGCCCGAGAAATTGGACTTAGGGTGGAGTCCCGAGATCTCGGGAATTTAACGAAGAGAAATTGTACCAGGGTCAATTTTATCATTTGCCGCGACGGTATTGGAATGGGCCGAAATTTTGCAGGCTTATTGAAAACGGCCTGAGAAATTGGGCTCGAGGCGGAGTCCCGAGATCCCGGGAAATTGTCAAAGAAAAATCGTCCCAAGGGCAATTTTGTCATTTCCCACGTCGGTGTCGGAATATGCTGAAATTTAGAAGGCAGATTGGAAACGGCCCGAGAAATTACGCTCGTGGTGGAATCTCGAGATCTCTGGAAATTAACAAAGAAAAATCGCACCAGGGGCAATTTTGTCATTTGTCGTGATGGTGTCGGAATGGGATGAAATTTGGCAGGCTGATTGGAAACGGCGCGAGAAATTGGACTCAGCGCAGAGTCTCGAGATCTCGAGAAATTAACAAAGAAAAACTGCACCAGGGGCAATTTTGTCATTTGTCGCGATGGTGTCGGAATGGGATGAAATTTGGCAGGCTGATTGAAAACGGCGGGACAAATTGGGCTCGGGACGAGTCCTGAGATCTCGAGAAATTATCAAAGAACAATCGCCCCAGGGGTAATTTTTTCATTTATCGTGCGATGTAGGAATGGTCTGAAATTTGGCAGGCTGATTGGGCACGGCTCGAGAAATTGGGCTCGGGGCGGAGTCCCGAGATCTCGGGAATTTAACAAAGAAAAATTGTACCAGGGTCAATTTTATCATTTGTCGCGACGGTATTGGAATGGGCAGAAATTTGGTAGGCTGATTGGAAACGGCCCCGGAAATTGGACTCATGGTGGAGTCCCGAGATCTCGAAAAATTAACAAAGAAAAATCGCACCAGGGACAATTTGGTTATTTGTCGCGATGGTGTCGGAATGGGCTGAAATTTGGCAGTTTGATTAGAAATGGCCAGAGAAATTGGACTCGGGGCGAAGTCTCGAGATCTCGGGAAATTAACAAAGAAAAACCGCACCCGGGGCAATTTTGTCATTTGTCGCGATGGTGTCGGAATGGGCTGAAATTTTGCAGGCTAATTGAAAACGGCTCGAGAAATTGGGCTCGGGGTGTAGTCCCAAGATCTCGAGAAATTAACAAAGAAAAATCGAACCAGGGGCATTTTTGTCACTTGTCGCGTTGGTGTCGAAATGGGCTGAATTTTGGAAGTCTGTTTGGAAACGGCTCGAGAAATTGGGCTCGGGGTGGAGTCCCGAGATCTCGGAAAATTAACAAAGAAAAACCGCACTAGAGGCAATTTTGTCATTTGTCGGGATGGTGTCGGAATTGGTCTAAATATGGCAGGCTGATTGAAAATGACCCGAGAAATTGGTCTCGGGATGGAGTCTTGAGATCTCAAGAAATTAACAAAGAAAAACCGCAGCATGGGCAATTTTGTCATTTGTCACGACAGTGTCGGAATGGATTCAAATTTGGCAGGCTGATTGAAAACAGCCCGAGAAATTGGGCTCGGGGCGAATTCCCAGGATCTCGAGAAATTAACAAAGAAAAGCAGCACCAGGGGCAATTCTGTCATTTGTTGCGACGGTGTCGGAATGGACCGAAATTTTGCAGGCTTATTGAAAACGGCCTGAGAAATTGGGCTCGAGGCGGAGTCTCGAGATCCCGGGAAATTGTCAAAGAAAAATCGTCCTAGGGGCAATTTTGTCATTTGCCACGTCGGTGTCGGAATATGCTGAAATTTAGAAGGCATACAGGAAACGGCCCGAGAAATTACGCTCGTGGTGGAATCCCGAGATCTCGGGAAATTAACAAAGAGAAATCGCACCAGGGGCAATTTTGTCATTTGTCGCGACGGTGTCGGAATGGGATGAAATTTGGCAGGCTGATTGGAAACGACGCGAGAAATTGGACTTGGCGCAGAGTCTCGAGATCTCTAGAAATTAACAAAGAAAAACTGCACCAGGGGCAATTTTGTCAATTGTCGCGACAGTGTCGGAATGGGCTGAAATTTGCCGACTGACTGAAAAGGGCCCAAGAAATTGGGCTCGGGGCGAAATCCCGAGATCTCGGGAAATTATCAAAGAAAAATCGTACCAGGGGCAATTTTGTCAATTGTCGTGCGGTGTAGGAATGGGCTGAAATTTGTAAGGTTGATTGGAAATGGCCCGAGAAATTGGGCTCGGGACGGAGTCCCGAGATCTCGGGAAATTATCAAAGGAAAATCGCACCAGGGTCAATTTTGTCATTTGTCGTGACGGAGTCAGAATGGGATGAAATTTGGCAAACTGATTGGAAACGAAGCGACAAATTGGGCTCGGGGCGGAGTCTCGAGATCTCGAGAAATTATCTAAGGAAAACCGCACCAGGGGTATTTTGGTCATTTGTCGCGACGATGTCAGAATGGGCTAAAATTTTGCAAGCTGTTTGGAAACGGCCCGAGAAATTGGACTCGGTGCGAAGTCACGAGATCTAGGGAAATTAGAAAAGAAAAACCGCACCTGGGGCAATTTTGTTATTTGTCGCGATGGTGTCAGAATGGCTTGAAAACTTGCAGGCTGATTGGAAACGGATCGAGAAATTGGACTCTGGGCAGAGTCCCGAGATCTCAGGAAATTATGAAAGAAAAATTGCACCAGGGCCAATTTTGTCATTTGTCGCGATGGTGCCAGAACGGGCTGAAATTTTGCAGGCTGATTGGAAACGGTCCGAGAAATTCGGCTCGGGGCAGAGTCCCGTGATCTCGAGAAACTATCAAAGAAAAACTGCACTGGGGCAATTTTGTCATCGATCGTATCGGTGTCGGGATGGGCTGAAATTTGGCAGGCTGATTGGAAACGACCCGAGAAATTGGACTCGGGAAATTAACAAAGAAAAAACGCACCAGGGGCTATTTTGTCATTTGTCGCGACGGTGCCGAAATGGGCTGAAATTTGGCAGGCTGATTGGAAACGGCCCTAGAAGTTGGACTCGGGGTGGAGTCCCAAGATCTTGTGAAATTAACAAAGAAAAATCGCACCAGGGGCAATTTTATCACTTTTCGCGACGGTTTCGGAATGGGCTGAAATTTGGTAGGCTGATTGGAAACGGCCCGAGAAATTGGGCTCGGGGCCAAGTCCTGAGATCTTGGGAAATTACCAAAGAAAAACCACACTAGGGGCAATTTCCTCATTTATTGTAACGACATCGGAATGGGATGAAATTTGGCAGGCTGATTGGAAACGGCGCTAGAAATTGGACTCGGCGCAGAGTCCCGAGATCTCGAGAAATTAACAAAAAAATCGCACCAGGGGCAATTTTGTCATTTGTCGTTAGCGTGTCGGAATGCGCTGAAATTTGGCAGGCTGATTGGAAACGACGCGAGAAATTTGGCTCGGGGCGAAGTCTCGAGATCTCGGAAAATTAACAAAGAAAAATCGCACAATGGGCAATTTTGTCATTTTTCGCGACGATGTCGGAATGGGCTGAAATTTAGCAGGCTCATTGGAAACGAACCGAGAAATTAGACTCAGGGCAGAGTCCCGAGATCTTGGGAAATTAATAAAGAAAAACCGCACCAGGGGCAATTTTATCTTTTGTCGCGACGGTGTCGGAATGGACTGAAATTTGGCAGGCTGATCGGAAATGGCTTGAGAAATTGGACTCGGGGCAGAGTCTCGAGATCTCGGGAAATTATCAAAGAAACGAATGGGCTGAAATTCGGCAGGTTTATTGGAAACGGCCCAAGAAATTGGACTTAGGATGGAGTACCGAGATCTCAGGAAATTAACAAAGAAAAGTCGCTCCAGAGGCAATTTTGTCATTTATCGCGACGGTGTCGGGATGGGCTGAAATTTTAAAGGCTGATTGGAAATGGCCCGAGAAATTGGACTCGGGGCCCGAGTCCCGAGATCTCGGGAAATTAACAAAGAAAAACTGCACCAGGGGAAATTTTGTCATTTGTCGCGACGGTGTCGGAATGGACTGAAATTTCACAGGCTGATTGGAAACGGCCTGAGATGTTGGACACGAGGCGGAGTCCCGGGATCTCGAGAAATTAAACAAAGAAAAATCGCACTAGGGGCAATTTTGTCATTTGTCGCGATGGTGTCCGAATGAGCCGAAATTTTGTAGGCTGAAGGGAAATGGCTTGAGAAATTGGGCTCGGGGCAGAGTCCCGAGATCTCGGGAAATTAACAAAGAAAATTGGCACCGGGGGCATTTTTGTCATTTGTCACGACGGTGTCGGAATGGGCCAAAATTTGGCAAGCTGATTGGAAGCAGCCCGAGAAATTGGGCTCGGGACGGAGTCCTGAGTACTCGGGAAATTAACAAAGAAAAATCGCATCAGGGGCAATTTTTTCATTTGTCGCTATGGTGTCGGAATGGGCTGAAATCTTGCAGGCTAATTGGAAATGGCCCGAGAAATTGGACTCGGGGCGGAGTCCGAGATCTCGAGAAATTAACAAAGAAAAATCGCACCAGGGGCAATTTTGTCATTTATCGCGACGGTGTCGGAATGGGTTAAAATTTGGCAAGCTGATTGGAAATGGCCCGAGAAATTGGGCTCGGGGCGGAGTCCCAAGATCTCGAGAAATTATCAAAGAAAAATTACACCAGGGGCAATTTTGTCATTAGTCGCGACGGTGTCGGAATGGACTGAAATTTTGCAAGCTGATTGGAAACGGCCCAAGAAGTTGGACTTGGGGTGGAGTCCCGAGATCTCGGGAAATTAACAAAGAAAAATCGTACTTGAGGCAAATTTGTCACTTGTCGCGTCTGTGTCGGAATGGGCCGAAATTTGGCAGGCGGAATGGAAACGACACGAAAAATTGTGCCTAGGACAAAGTCTCGAGATCTCGAGAAATTATTGGAGAAAACCCGCACTAGGGGAAATTTTGTCATTTGTCGCGATGGTGTCCAAATGGGCCGATATTTGCAGGCTGATGGGAAACGGCCCGAGAAATTGGGCTCGGGGCGGAGTCCTGAGATCTCGGGAAATTAACAAAAAAATCCGCACCAGGGGCAATTTTGTCATTTGTCGTGATAGTGTCGGAATGGGCCGAAATTTGGCAGGCTAGTTGGAAACGGCCCGAGAAATTGGTCTCGGGGCGGAGTCCCGAGATCTCGAGAAATTATCAAAAAAATCCGCACCAGGGGCAATTTTGTCATTTGTCGTGACGGTGTCGGAATGGGCCGAAATTTGGCAGGCTGATTGGAAACAGCCCAAGAAATTGGGCTCGGGACGGAGTTCCGAGATCTCGGGAAATTAACAAAAAAATCCGTACCAGGGGGCAATTTTGTCATTTGTCGTGATGGTGTCGGAATGGGCCGAAATTTGGCAGGCTGGTTGGAAACGGCCCGAGAAATTGGTCTTGGGACGGAGTCCCGAGATCTCGGGGAATTGACAAAGAAAATTCCCACCAGGGGCAATTTTGTCAGTTGTTGCGACGGTGTCGAAATGAGCTGAAATTTGGCAGGCTGATTGAAAATGGCCCAAGAAATTGGGATCGGTGCGGAGTCTCGAGATCTCGTGAAATTAACAAAGAAAAATCGCACTAGGGGCAATTTTATCACTTTTCGCGACGGTGTCGAAATGGGCTGAAATTTGGCAGGCTGACTGGAAATAGCCCGAGAAATTGGGCTCGGGGCAAAGTCCCGAGATCTTGAGAAATTACCAAAGAAAAACCACACCAGGGGCAATTTTGTCATTTGCCACGACGGCGTCAGAATGGGATGAAATTTGGCAGGCTGATTGGAAACGGCGCTAGAAATTGTACTAGGCGCAGAGTCCCGAGATTTCAAGAAATTAACAAAGAAAAACCACACCAGGGGCAATTTTGTCATTTGTCTCTAGCGTGTCAGAATGCGCTGAAATTTAGCAGGCTGATTGGAAATGGCCCGAAATATTTGGCTCGAGGCGAAGTCTCGAGATCTCGGGAAATAAACAAAGAAAAATCGCACCACGGGCAATTTTGTCATTTTTCGCGACAATGTCGGAATGGGATGAAATTTGGCATGCTAGTTGGAAACGGCCCGATAAATTGGAGTCGGGACGGAATCTCGAGATCTCGAGAAATTAACAAAGAAAAATCGCACTAGAGGCAATTTTGTCATTTGTCGAGACGGTGCCGAAGTGGGTGAAATTTGGCAGGTTGATTGGAAATGGCCCGAGAAATTGGACTCGGGGCGGAGTCCTGAGATCTCGTGAAATTAACAAGGAAAAATTGCACTAGGGCAATTTGGTCATTTTTCGAGACGGTGTCGGAATAGGCTGAAATTTGGCAGGTTGATTGGAAAAAGCTCGAGAAATTGGGCTCGGGACGGAGCCCCAAGATCTCGGGAAATTATCAAAGAAAAACTGCACAGGGGCAATTTCGTCATCTTTCGCATCGGTGTTGGAATGGGCTGAAATTTGGCGGGCTGATTGGAAACGGCCCCAGAAATTGGACACTGGGCGGAGTCCCGAGATCTCGGGAAATTAACAAAGAAAAACCGCACCAGGGGCAATTTTGTTATTTATCGCTACTGTGTCGGAATGGGCTAAAATTTGGCAGGTTGATTGGAAACGGCCCGAGAAATTGGACTCGGACGGAGTCCTGAGATCTCGAGAAATTAACAAAGAAAAATCCCACGAGGGACAATTTTATCAGTTGTCGCGACTTTGTCGAAATGAGCTGAAATTTGGCAGGCTGATTGGAAACGGCCCGAGAAATTGGGCTCGGTGCGGTGTCCCAAGATCTCGTGAAATTATCAAAGAAAAACTGCACAAAGGGCAATTTTATCATTTGTCGCGACGGTGTCGGAATGGGTTGAAATTTAGCAGGCTCACTGAAAATAGCCCAAAGAATTGGACTCAGGGCGGAGTACCGAGATCTCGGGAAATTAACAAAGAAAAATCGCACCAGGGGCAATTTTGACATTTGTCGTGACGGTGTCAGAATGAGCTGAAATTTGGCAAGCTGATTAGAAACGGCTCGAGAAATTGGACTCGTGGCGGAGTCCCGAGATTTCGAAAAATTAACAAAGAAAAATTGAACCAGGGGCAATTTTGACCAACTAGTCTTCCTTATGGCTCGGGAAGACTAGATAGTAAAAGTCCATTATCGTCCACACTATTATATTATGTTATACATATATATATATATATATATATATATATATATTTATTTATTTATTTATTTATTTATTTATTTGCATAGTAGATGTACAATAATAATATATATATGATTGTATTGTTGTTGATGAGACTCATGAATGCAAAATCCCTCCATAAAATATTAAGTCATATTTATAATCGCCTTCCATCATTATAGTGAAAAACCAGAGTCCCAAATCGTCTCAGCTTGTTGAGTACACTCAAAACTGGTCCATTAGGGATATATTTGACACTATGAAATATTTGATATTTCTGAATGATAGGTTTGACTTAACTAAAATTTATCTTTTGTTGAGTACACTCAAGGAGATAAATTTTAGAGGCATGTTAAGCTAACACATAAGATGTGTGAAAACAAAGAGTTGTCAGCTTAATGATCTGGGAGTTGTATGGAGATACAATTGATAATAGTATCTACCCAAATATAATATTAGGGCTTGTTGAGTACACTCAAGGTCTTAATATAATAGATGGGATCCCAGCCCACTGGGAGTCAAGTATGGACTCCATAAATTATGTGAGAGGGTCATAAATTTTATTTAAACAGTGGTAGCATAGTTAATTTAATAAAAGACCATATTAAATTAATTGATGCATTTTATATATATTATTCTTTCTTTTTCGTCATTTATATTTATTGAATATGAGTAACCATATGTTTTGAATAGCATACTAGATGCCAACAACCAAACTATTTTTTATCTTAATTGACACTGTAATTTGAGAATTGTTCCTATACATGAGAAAATTGGTCACGTCCTTGAGTAGCCCTTTCCAGAGACACCTGGTGATGACTCGATTAAAGAAGAGGTGACTACTGTAGTAAACGAAGTGATGATAATAGTACTGCAACGAATGTAATACTTGCAACTACGTCACTAAGTTACAAAAGCAACTTGAGAGTATAGATGTTAACACATAATTCTTCATTACAAAGAGTTGTATGATAATAATCATGCGTGGAAGGATATGAGACTTCCAAACAACTATACCGGTGCAAAATGACAAAGTAATCTTCAATCGATGCTTAGACACTGAAGATGATTGACGTTGAGAAATGTCTCAACTATATTCAATCATAAACCATGAACTAAGTAGTGACTTCGTCCTGTAATCTGTGTCAGCTAAAGCTATTCACAACTAATTATGAATTTAACGTGAATAAGCTCGAATGCAAAAATATTGAGTTGCTTAACATGCTTAGGACTGTTAACCCCTGTGGGCAAACCATTGATTCCTTTAAAGATATTAAGAGGAAGTCTAAAGGGGCTTTGTGAAAGCACCCAATATGATTAAGACAGTATAAGCGAAAGGACAAATACCAAATCTAATGACCCTTGGTTTCATTATAGAATGAAAGGTCATTGGAAGGAATATTG
>NW_019266804.1:303890-306070 GCF_002742605.1 Olea europaea var. sylvestris
TTTAATACTAAAGATTCTATAATAAGTATAGAAATTATAAGGCATAAATACTATAATCTAATTATTACCAAAAATCTGGCATGACAGACTTTGTCATTTAGATGAAATATAATTCCAAAGTTACATAAAGATGTATACTTGGGATTAATTCATTTTGAAAAGTACAAATTATGCATGTCAGGCACAATAACCAAATCTTCTTTTGCTTGAAAAGAAGAAATGTCAGCATAATTACCGGTCTAATGCATAGTGATGCATATGGATTCATGTCAATTAATGTCAGGTAATGTTTCTCTTATTTCATCAATGATCAAGTATACTTGATGAAAACTCAAACATGAAACTCTTGAAAAGTTCAAGGGATTCACACTAGAATTAGAGAAACAAAGAGGTAAAGATAGCTTCACATTAAGATTCGATCAAGTGAGAATATCTTAAAGATAAAATTTAGATTATCTAAGAGAGAATGAGATTCTCGTGCAGTGGACTCCTTCATATACACTGCAGCAAGGTGGTGTATCTAAAAGGAGGAATCGTTAATTATTACATATAATGTGATTAATAACAAGCCATGCAAATTTCTCAAAATTATTTTGAGGTCACGCATTGATTGCAATGTGCAACACACTAAACCATGTCCCATCTAAATTGGTTAACAGAATTCCATACAAGTTATGGAAAGACAATAGTCCAAATTTATCTTATATGAAAAATTGGGGCCATGACGCTTATTTGAAGCGCCTTAAATCGGATAAGTTTGAGACCGAATCCGATAAATACATATCTGTGTGATATTCAAAGGAGACATTTGAATATAAATTCTATTATCATGAAGAAAGTCTTCGTCTCACGACACATCGTCTTCTTAGAGAAAATGTTTAGTCTAAGAGAGGACAGTGGGAGTAAAATAGAATTTTGAAAGAGTTCAAGAGTCCACAGATATAGTTAACCAAGTAGATAAATCCGAGTTTGATCCCATATTTGATATGTGACATACTTTGGATCAGGAAGTAAAGACTCCTGAGGACATGACAGCTCTATATAAATCTAGTAGGATCATTCGACCTTCAAGAAGGTGCGAATTCATGATCATTAATCAGGTATCAGTGATCCAGGATAATGAACCTGCTAGTTGCAACAAAATAAAGTCAAGTGTTGACTTAAAAGAAACAGCAAGAGGCCATGAAACTCGAAATGAGACTCGACGCAAATGAACAAGGTTTAGACCTTGGTCAAGCCTCCTAATGGAATAAAGCCCATAAGCTTTTGTAAATAGTTTACAAAAGAAAAGGTCGATATGGATATGAATATCCATATATACAAAGCAAGGCTAGAAGCAAAGGTTAAATGTTGAACTTAGTGAAATATTTCTCCTGTAGCCTTGCTTAAGTCCATTCGATTTTTGTTTGCAACAGTTGCATATCGTGACTATAGATTAAGAGAAGTCTCTTGGAACTGAAATCTTAGATTTGATGAAAATTCAAAGTGTTTGATTTTATCAAATTTGAAAATGAATTGTGTGTTTACAAGAAGATAGTGGGAGCATTTTTCGTATTCCTAAAAATGACATCCCTATATTTCAATCGTTGAAATAATGGTTGTTAAAAGATTTATTCATAAATGATATGGGATAAGCAACTTGATCTATAGAGGTAGATCTAGAAGATTTCTTAACTCATCCCAATTTACATAGATGAAATCTTGAGAAGATTTCATATGGAGAAACTGGTTTACTCTTAAGCGGTATGTTGGAAAGGTTCCAAACGTGAAGTAACCGTTGATTCAATAGTAGAAACCTAACACATGGATACTTCAGAAGTAGCAAAGAGTTGCAATATGGATCATAATGTTCATAAATGAACTTGGAGTAGTTCCTGATATTGTTGATCACATACAATAGTATTGTGATAACAATAGAGCCATTGCGAAAGCAAAGGAACTAAGGTCTCATCAATGATCCAAACATGTATTAAAAACGGTATAATCTCATCAGAGAGATAATACATAGAAATGACGTAAAGAGAAAAGCAAATTTCCACATTTAATAATATTGCAGATCCACTGACAAAGAGTTGTCGTAGTATAAACATGATCGTCATGTAGACTTATGATATTTGATACAAAAGTGATTGGATCTAGTGCAAGTGGGAGTTTGTAAGTATTATGCCCTAGGTCCAATC